>NW_019943333.1:9854-24854 GCF_002910315.2 Salvelinus sp. IW2-2015
ATCCTCACCTCCCTGCCCTCCCTCCCTCCCTCCCTCCTCCCTCCCTCCCTCCCTCCCTCCCTCCTTTTTTTCTGGGAAAACAAAAACAAAATTAACCATGTGTTTAAAAATGTAGGAAGAGTTTATCATTTCATGGAGTCTGTGAAGGAAAAAACCACATAGAAAAGTGGTAAGCAAGTTAGCTCCAAAAAACCGTTTTTCACCAAGTCTAATGAATTGATTGTGTTATGCAGGGTTCCCAAATGGCTGTGGTTTTATTTGGCACCCCAAGTTTTCTGAGCACAAAAATGTTTCCCCCCCAGGAAATCAGATCCAAGTGATTTTAATGTAAGAAATCTGTCCGAAGTATTCCCATGCACAATAGAAAGACGTGGTCGTATGCAAATGTAAGCAAGGTTTGAAATTATTATGTTTTAGTCAAACATTATATCTGTTTGGGCTTCTTGCAGTCTGCAAATGATTTGTAATTATGTTCCGGCCCACCGACCCTCCGCTCAATAAAAAATATGCCCACGGCTGAATCTAGCTGATTGATCCCTGTGTTATGTGTTTCATGATGCTTGTATCTAAACCAAAGTAGATATTTTTAAGATGTGTTTTGTACAACAGTTAGAGTCTCTATAAGCTCAATAATCTCTCTCTTTTTGTTTTTTTTAACCTTTCCTGCTATTGATCTTCCCAGATTCCACTATCCTGGAGGGTCGGTGTGAAAATTCCCTTTGAGATATGAGTATTCAGAGTCATTACCCGCCGCCGGCTCCCGGCCCGGAGTGTGTGTGTGAAAACTCCCCACAGAGAGGGGACTCTTAAATAGGTCATTAAAGTCACCCGTTAGCCCCCAGTTTAGTCGGGGTGTGTGTGTGTGTGTGTCATACTATTTGGGGGTCCTCATTCCTGGAGGACTGCTTGGTTCAGCAGCTTTTCTCCTTGCATTGAGACAGTTTGGTATGACTCCCACTGGACAACACACAGATGCATGATATTGGCTCTGACGTCTAAGGGCACAGCAGGTAAGCAAGACTGACACCCATACATCTAATAGATAGAACTTCAGATACTACCTGCTCTATTACTCTAGATCTATGTTGGACATGTAGAGAACACCTACCTTATCTATAGTAGTTACCGTTTTCTCTTGCAATACATTCTAGACAGAAAAGATTAGGCCCATTCATTATTTTTTTGAAAAGTCACTCATACTAGTGGGAAGATCTAGAAAGTTAATTTCAGATAGTATTTTTTTGCTTTTGATAAGGAAATAGTTAGAGACTCAATTAGAAACTGTTGTTGTTATACATGATACTGTCTCTTAAGTTGTTGGACTACGGTTCTTGTCTTTTAGATAGAAGATCATGGAAGAACTCACTCTGCTACTCTGGCTCCTGATAGTTCCTCTTCAATCATTTGTACTTCAGCCCAGTAAGTGCCTGTGAACTTTCATAATCCACACGATCTACACACTGATTTTACATTCACAAACTTGAAAAACTAATTCAACAATTTCTAATTTACAATAGCTTGATTTTCCGATCCTCCGAATTGTCTGATCAGTTTGGAAAGTGCATCATATGTATGTATGTGTGCAGCAAAGGATCCTAAGTACACTTGAATTCAGATGTTTCCACACTGCATAGGAATAATGTTATTTTCAAACGAACCAAGTCTGTTAACATATCCCAGACTTATTCAGGCAACCTAGTCACAGGTTTGAAAAGAACCGGAGCCATTTGCCAAATTTTGGAAAATAATTTAAAGTACTGAAAGAAGTGGTTATATTTTATTATGCTTCTATTCCATTATGAAAATAACAACTGCAAACTTTGTAAAATCTCTGTCAATATGGCCCACATTGTCTGTAACTTTGTAGCGAGTGCCTAATCTTAAGTGTCAATACTAAGATACTGCTGTGTGTGTCTAGAAGTGGAAATGATCCCCATAGAAGACTCGGTCAGAGAAACAGATCCCTGGTCAGACTGGAGACCTGAGAGACTAAGGGAGACCCCAACAGCAGATGAAGAGGAGGGTGAAGAACTCACTGCAACCCACCCTGAAGAGAGGAGGGAGGAAGAGGGGAGGAGCGAGGAAGGACTAACTCTAGAGACTGACTCTGAGAAGTGGAGAATAGAGGAGGAGAAGGGGGCAGCAGAGCAGGAAGGCCATGAGGAAGAGCGAGGGATGGAGGAAGAGAGAACGCTGGTTGGAGGGCTTGATTACAGAGAGCAGAAGAGATTTAAAAATTGGGAGATAGAAGCTGATGAGGAACATGAARAGGAGGAGRAGAGAAGAGATAATGGAGAGGGGAGACATGAAGAAGGGATTAGATCAGATGATGAGGAGAGAGATGGTAAGGAACAGAGATCATATGGAGGAGAGGAGAAACTAGAAGAAGACCTGAGAGTTGGGGAAGTTAAAGAACCCAGTGTAGATCAAAGCGAGGGAGACTACTTAGTAGTTACACACATAGACCTCCCCCCTCCAACCAGCACTTCCTCCTCTCCTGTAGAAAAAATAATGGACACTCAACCTGTCAATCAAGCTATCAACAAACCCATGTCCCCTCCCCCTGCAGATATGCCTGTTCCACTTTATGATGTCACTCCTCCACCTGCCACTCAATATGGCCCTCCCCCAGTTACACCCTCTATCCCCTCTGCTCCAGAGGCAGAGGAGGCCATCTCATTGGCGGATAGTGAGCTCATTATTGTTCAGAGTGTGACTGACAGCTCCCAGACCAACCTCAGGGAGTGGGAGAGTTTTGTTTCCCAGGCTATGGAGGATAAAGTTGGCCCAATTGTCAAGGTTTCAATCAATGACAATCAGACTGAGAGGAACAGCATTGTCTTTCTCAAAGAGACAGAAAATACAGTCAAGCAGCTAAAGTCTACAACCAAACCAAAACAAGAAAAACCCACAGCCAAGGAACTGCAACCTACAGCCAAACCAAAAGAGATGACAAAACCAACAGCCAAGGAACTGCAACCTACAGCCAAACCACAAAGAGATAACAAAACCAACAGCCAAGGAACGCAACCTACAGCCAACCAAAAGAGATAACAAAACCAACAGTGACGGTACAGACAAACCCTACACCCAAAACACTAGACACAAAGCATATACCCAAAACACTACACACAAACTCCACACCCAAACACAACAGACAAACCATACACCCAAAACACAACAGACAAAACCTACACCCGAAACACAACTGACAGCGCCTACACCTGAAACACAACTGAGAAAGCCTAGATCTGAAACACAACTGACAAAACCTACACCCAAAACACAACAGACAAAACCTACAGCCAAACCAGCAGTGCCAAAACACACAATGAAGCTGACATCGGCCACCAAGAATCTCAAGACAAAGACAGGGAAACATCAAAAGAAAGACAAAATAAATGAGAGGAAAGGTAAACCTCTGAAAAAGGACAACAAAACCAAAGAGACAAAACAGGAGAGGAAGGAGGGCACAAATCCGGCATACTTCCCCTACTTCAAAGACAACTACTGTCCCCCGGAGTGTGCCTGCTATGGACGGTGAGATGTTCTCGGACTAAATCAGGCTTACTATTGCCCATTTGTAATTAATTATATTTTATTATTATGCTATTCCATAGTCTTATTTAATCACCATACCATTTTGTACAGTAATGTGTTGTTGTGTGCATAATGTATACGTCTTTACATGACCACATTCATTACTCCAATGTTTTCTATTGTCCGCTTTCCCAGAGTGGTCCAGTGTTCCGACAAGGGGGTGGAGAAGGTTCCGTACGGCATCCCTTATAACTCCCGCTACGTCCTCCTGATGAACAACCGCATCGACAGCATTCAGCTGGACCTGCTCAATGAGTACCTGTCCATGGAGTTCCTGGTGCTCAGCAACAACCGGCTGACAGACGGCTCCATCGAGGGGGCCTTCGAGGGCATCCCGGCCCTGAGGCGGCTCTACCTGGACCGGAACCTACTGGAGAGYGTGCCCACAGACCTGCCCGCCTCCCTGGAAGAGCTGCGTCTGGATRACAACCRKCTKAAYGTGATGTCGGAGGGGGCCTGGGCCCACTGCCCCGGCCTGCTGGTCCTCAGCCTSAGCAACAACAGCCTGGGGAATGGGAAYGATACTCTCCCCGCCAGTGTGCTCTCACCTCTGGGCAGYCTGCGCACCCTCAGCCTGGACCRCAACCGGCTGGCCTCGGTGCCTCTGGGCTTACCGCTATCTATCAGGGAGTTGTACCTCCGTGGCAACCTTATCCAGAAGTTCCCAGGGGAGGCCTTCATGGGTACCTCAGAGCTGGTGATTCTGGATTTGAGCGCTAACCGGCTAACCAACCATGGCCTGCTCAGGGAGTCCCTCGTCAACGCCACCCACCTGGAGAGCCTCAACTTAGAGGGCAACCAGCTCAAGAAGGTACCCCGCCACCTCCCCTCTTCCCTCAAAACCCTCAACCTGGAGAGCAACCTCATCTCCTCCGTGGGCAAAGCCTCCTTCCTCCACCTCCCCCACCTGGAGCACCTGGGCCTTGCCAGTAACAAGATAGCCAGGGTGGCCTCGGGGGCCTTCAGGGCGCTGCCCGTCCTGCACCAACTGGACCTGTGTCACAACGCCCTGAACCAGGTGCCCAGGCAGCTGCCCCGGGGGCTACACTCGGTGGCACTCACACACAACAAGATCCACTCAGTGCCCCGCGATGCCTTCTGCTGGGGGGGTTCAGACCCCGGCCTCAGCAGCCTGGTGCTGGTGCAGCTGGAGCACAACCTCATAGACCTGGGCCACCTGGACGCAAAAGCCTTCCACTGCCTCAGAGGCTTCCAGGTGGTACACTTCTACTGAGCTGCAGTCTATAGAATCCTGCAGGACAGTCATACTGCAAATATAGATTATAGACAATCCCACAACTGAAACCAATTGCAGTGTTTTTTCTGCTCAACCTGAAAGTCTGTTGGGCTCCAACATGGGGGTAAAATGTTCTGCAATACACATAGAGAAACAGACATCATGTCGGGAGCTGATTTTGATTCAACATTACAAGATAACAATGCAAGATGGCCAGTTGAGTGAACTTGGATCTCAATGTGGATAGCTATACTGTACTGTATGTCGTTGCTTTGGGTAAAGCTGTGATTGATGGAAGCCGCGATAAGTGTTCAGCAAAAATACTTACTTGAACCGCTCCCATGAAGTCTGTGTTGAAAGACTATGGCCTACTTCAAGGTCAATGATGCCACATGCAGTTGAAGTCGAAAGTTTACATACACCTTAGCCAAATACATTTAAACTCAGTTTTTCACAATTCATGACATTTAATCCTAGTAAAAATTCTCTGTCTTAGGTCAGTTAGGATCACCACTATTTTAAGAATGTGAAATGTCAGAATAATAGTAGAGAGAATTATTTCTTTCAGCTTTTATTTCTTTCATCACATTCCCAGTGGATCAGAAGTTTACAAACACTCAATTCGTATTTGGTAGCATTGCCTTTAAATTGTTTAACTTGGGTCAAACCTTTTGGGTAGCCTTCCACAAGCTTCCCACAATAAATTGGGTACATTTTGTCCCATTACTCCTGACAGAGCTGGTGCAACTGAGTCAGGTTTGTAGGCCTCCTTGCTCGCACACGCCTTTTCAGTTCTGCTGACAAATGTTCTATGCGATTGAGGTCAGGGCCACTCCAATACCTTGACTTTGTTGTCCTTAAGCCATTTTGCCACAACTTTGTAAGCATGCTTGGGGTCATTGTCCATTTGGAAAACCCATTAGCGACCAAGCTTTAACTTCCTGACCGATGTCTTGAGATGTTTCTTCAATATATTCACATAATTTCCATGCTGCCACCCCCGTGCTTCACGGTAGGGATGGTGTTCTTCGGCTTGCAAGCCTCCCCCTTTTTCCTCCAAACATAACGATGGTCATTGCTGCCAAACAGTTCTATTTTTGTTTCATCAGACCAAAGGACATTTCTCCAAAAAGTATGATATTTGTCCCCATGTGCAGTTGCAAACCGTAGTCTGGCTTTTTTATGGCGGTTTTGGAGCAGTATGGCGGTTTTGGAGCAAACATTCCTTGCTGAGCTGCCTTTCAGGTTATGTCGATATAGGACTCGTTTTACTGTGGATATAGATACTTTTGTACCTGTTTCCAACCAGCATCTTCACAATTTCCTTTGCTTTTGTTCTGGGATTGATTTGAACTTTTCGCACCAAAGTATGTTCACCTCTAGGAGACAGAATGTGTCTCTTTCCTGAGCGGTATGATGACTGCGTGGTCCTATGGTGTTTATACTTGTGTACTGTTGTTTGTACATATGAACGTGGTACCTTCAGGCGTTTGGAAATTGCTCCCAAGGATGAACCAGACTTGTGGAGGTCTTGGCTGATTTATTTTGATTTTCCCATGATGTCAAACAAAGAGGCACTGAGTTTGAAGGTAGGCCTTGAAATACATCCCCAGGTACACCTCCAATTGACTCAAATTATGTCAACTAGCCTATCAGAAGCTTCTAAAACCATGACATAATTTTGGGGAATTTTCCAAGCTGTTTAAAGGCACAGTCAACTTAGTGTATGTAAACTTCTGACCCACTGAAATTGCGATACAGTGAATGATAAGTGAAATAATCTGTCTGTAAACAATTGTTGGAAAAATTACTTGTGTCATGCACAAAGTAGATGTCCTAACCGACTTGCCAATACTATAGTTTGTTAACAAGAAATTTGTGGAGTGGTTGAAAACGACTCCAACCTAAGTGTATGTAAACTTCCGACTTCAACTTTATGTGACTGTCAGCTGTATCTTAGCAATCTTATCATTGGAACAATTGTTAGCTAAATGTGTTTCTATTGAATGTTGTCATGTGACTTAAAGTGCCATTAGTGGTCTGGAAGAGTCTCTCTTCTGGAAAGGGGTGAATTGGCGAGTAAATGGCAAAGCCTTATTAACAAAAGCAACTCCATTTCAACTCACGTTGGCCTAATTCGGGCAAGAAACTATAGCACAGTCTAGGAAAAATGTCTGCCTGCTGCAAAATTATTCTCCAAAAGCCCTTTATTAATTTCCAAAACCACCTCCAGATACTTTTCATAAGAGGGCTGAGGTAATATTTGATTGCCTATCGTTATTTAAGCCAAAATGTGTTTATCTGAAGGCAAGTTTATTTTCTGGGTAAGAGCTTGGCCGTGCTGCACACCAAATCTTTGGCTTGGCTGCTGGTTATTGTTCAAGGGCACCACTTGTTTTTTTCATGCCTCATAATGGCCTCTCCAGTCCAAATGTTTCCATTCTAAAGCGTTCTCTCCGCTTCCTGTAAACAAGTTAATAAGATATGTTTTTTTATATAAAATGTGTATACAGCCATGTCTGGTGATTAACTGCACCAAAATTATCAAACATCCTGGGAGAATAACACATTCAAATCAGAGTTTCTTGATTAGATAATGTTTTACCCTGTAGCAATGATGGATAACTGCTGTACATTGCAAATGTATCCATGATTGGATGTTGATACTGTGCATTCGGGAATGTATTCAGACCCCTTGACTTTTTCCACATCTTGTTACATTAAAGCTTTATTCTAAAATTGATTCAATTAATTATTTTCCTCAACAATCTACACACAATACCCCATAATAACAGAGTGAAAACAGGTTTTTAGACATTTTTGCAAATGTATTACAAATAAAAAACAGAATTCAGACCCTTTGCTATGAGATTCGAAATTAAGCTCAGGTACATCCTGTTTCCATTGATCATCCTTGAGATGTTTCTACAACTTGATTGGAGTCCACCTGTGGTAAATTCAATTGATTGAACATGATTTGGAAATTCACACACCTGTCTATATAAGGTCCACTGTTGACAGTGCATGTCAGAGCAAAAACCAAGACATGACCTCTGAGACAGGATTGTGTCGAGGCACAGATCTGGGGAATGTGTTTGGATGTTTGGCCACTAGATGGCAGTAATATATAGAGGGAAAGAGAATGAAGTAACAGATAAAACCCTAACTTTATGCAATGAATACATTTATGACGAACAGAACATTCAGAGGCAGATTTGGCCCTGCTTCAGTAGCCAAAAATAAAATTGCTGCAATTAAAATTCAAGGAAGTTTATTTTTGGCTGAAAAAAAGTCACTTAAACTCACACCTGCATGGTCTCTCTCCTTCTCATACATATACTGAGTCAGCTATCATTTGACATTATAGTCATCTCTCTTATCCAGAGAGACTTACAGTATTAAATCCATACATTTTCATAGTGGTCCCCCTTGGGAATCAAAGCCACAACCCTGGCGTTGCAAGCGCCATGCTCTACAAACTGAGCTACACGGGAAAATAAAGACTTTCACAGAGTAGTGACAGCTTGTGATCCTCCTTTTCAATACAGTGAGAGTATTTACCATTTACACCAGGAGAAATAACGGAGGGTAAAAGAAGGGCTGAACAGTAGAGAGAAAGATGATACACAGAATCTAATCTAGAGAGGGGAGTGATGTGATTGGTGCTCTCTCTCTCTTTCTCTCTCTTTCTCTCAATTTCTCTCAATTTCTCTCTCCCTCTCTCTTTCTCCCTCTCTCTTTCTCTCTCTCATAACATTGCTCAGCTACGTGGCAGTGCACCCATAAGGCCTGTGAAAGAGGAGGAGGAGGAGGGGGAGGGAGATGAGCGAGGGAAGGAGAGTGAAAGGCAGGATAGTTCCAGACTTCATTTTCTCCTACGTGCACGGAGGAGAGACACTTTTGGCAGGCCTGGGGTTCACCAGCACCTCCCTACGGTCCAGCAGGACCTCCGCTCTCACAGCACTGTCTACCTGACGCTACTGCCCCCTTCCCTCTTCCCTCTTTTTGTCTCTCTCTCTCTTGGTCTCTCTTTTTCTCCCTTTCTCTTCCTCTCTCTCTCTCTGTATCTCTCCCTATTTGTCTCCTCCCATTTCCCTCTCCCTTCTTTCCCCAATCCATCTCTGTCTTTCCCTCTCTCTCCCTCCCTCTTAGATCATAGATCTTAGATGACACGTGTCAGGCTTGCAGGTGTGTGTGTGTGAATTGTGCGTGTGCATGCGTGTGTATGTGTGTGAGCACGTATTTACACATGTATGTTTTTATCTATCTCGGTTATTAATAGCATATCWCACCTGAGGCATGTGAGTTGGTCTCAAGCTAGAGTTTGACCCATAATGTTAGCCGCCTCTAGCTTCCCTCATGACTTGTTGTGACATGAGCACAGCGGTAAAAGGCTGTTTTCTGAAGGGCTGTTATTGGTGTACCTCTCAGTGGTTCTCGTTGGACTCTGACTGCCAGCTGTATCACACGGTGAGATTAGTAGTGAAAGGTGCAGGCTGGCATCTCAAAATAACTCTCTCTGTCTGCCTCTCTGTCTGTCTCTCTGACTGCCTCTCAGTCTGTCTATCTGCTCTCTCTGTCTGCTCTCTGTCTGTCTGACTGCCTATCAGTCTGTCTATCTGCTGCTGTCTGTCTGTCTGTCTGTCTGTCTGTGTCTGTCTGTCGTCCTGTCTGTCTGTCTGTCTGTCTGTCTGTCTGTCTGTCTGTCTGTCTGTCTGTCTGTCTGTCTGTCTGTCTGTTGCTGCCTGCTGCCTGCCCTTCTGTCTGTCATGCTGGCTTCCTGTCTGTCTGTCTGTCTGTCTGTTTGTCTGCTCTCTCTCTCTCTCTCTAATCTCTCTCTCTTCCTTCTCCTCTTCTTCTCTCTTCTCTCTCTCTCTCTTTGTCGGTCTGCCCTCGCTGTCTGTCTGTCTGGCTGGCTGCCCTATCTGTCTGTCTGTCTTCTGTATTTCCACTGTTGGTCAAATTCTCTTCTGATCTATCCATTTGGTCTGTCATCCTTTCGTGTGTCAGTCTATTTCTGACTGTCTGTCTTTCCATCTGTCCGTGTCTGTATGTTCCACTCTTCTTATCTGTCTCTCTGTCCATCTGTCTTCCATATGTCTTCCTGTCTGGGTCTTTTGTCGGCCAGTCTACCTGTATGTATGTTGTCGGTCAGTCCGACTGTCCGTCCGTCCATATAGGCTTTTGTCTGTTTTCCATATATCTATCTGTCCGTCTGTTGATCATACACTTTTGCCTCACTTTTGCCTGTCTGTCAGACATTTTCTTTCTGTTAGACACAACAAAGAGATCTGTGGTAGGACTGTTGAAGTAAAGTTGAACATATATAGAAGAAAGTGACTATGATGTCAGTACAGAGACTCATTGACCACAATAGGCTGAACAGGGATACAGCTGAACAAAGAGAAATTGCATGAGGGAAGAGAGGAGAGAGAGAGGGGAACGAAGGAGAGAAGGAACACAGGATATTAAACCGCACCTTGGAGATAAGTCAGACAGACAGACAGACAGACAGACAGACAGACAGACAGACAGCAGACGACAGACAGACAGACAGACAGAAGACAGACAGACAGAAGACAGACAGACAGACAGACAGACAGACAGACAGACAGAGACGCATATTCCTCTGTCAATGTGATGCTTGGAGGCTCGATGTGGTAGGAGGATGAGTGTTCATCCTCATAAGGCGTTGAATAAGGCGTTATATTTATGAAATATCTCTTTAATGAACAATAACAACATCTTGAAATGACAACATTAACACGTGTTCTAGCTATGTGTTCACTGAACACTGATACACAATGGCTTAAAGCAGATGTGTCAAACGTATTCCACGGAGGGCTGAGTGTCCGCAGGTTTTTGGTTTTTCCTTTCAAATGAAGACCTAGACACCAGGTGAAGGGAGTTTTTACTATTAAATCAAATAAATCAAATCAATTTTATTAGTCATACACATGGTTAGCAGATGTTAATGCGAGTGTAGCAGAATGCTTGTGCTTCTAGTTCCGACAATGCAGTAAATACAAACAAGTAATCTAACCTAACAATTCACAACTACTACCTTATACACACACACAAGTGTAAAGGGATAAAGAATATGTACATAAAGAATATGAATGAGTGGTGGTAAGAACGGCAGGCAAGATGCAGTAGATGGTATAGAGTACGGTAATATACATATGGGATGAGTACTGTAGGGTATGTAAACATAAAGTGGCATAGTTTAAAGTGGCTAGTGGTACATGTATTACATAAGATGGCAAGATGCAGTAGATGATATAGAGTACAGTATATACTATGAGATGGGTAATGTAGGGTATGTAAACATTATATTAAGTGGCATTGTTTAAAGTGGCTAGTGGTACATTTTTACATAATTTCATCAATTCCCATTTTTAAAGTGGCTGGAGTTGAGTCAGTATGTTGGCAGCGGCCGCTAATGTTAGTGGTGGCTGTTTAACAGTCTGATGGCTTGAGATAGAAGCTGTTTTTCAGTCTCTCGGTCCTGCTTTGATGCACCTGTACTGACCTCCGCCTTCTGGATGATAGCGGGGTGAACAGGCAGTGGCTTGGGTGGTTGTTGTCTTGATGATCTTTATGGCCTTCCTGTGACATCGGGTGTGTAGGTGTCTGGAGGCAGGTAGTTTGCCCCGGTGGTGCGTTCTGCAGACCTCACTACCCTCTGGAGAGCCTTACGGTTGTGGGGGAGCAGTTGCCGTATCAGGCGGTGATACGGCCGACAGGATGCTCTCGATTGTGCTCTGTAGAAGTTTGTGAGTGCTTTTGGTGACAAGCCGAATTTCTTCAGCCTCTGAGGTTGAAGAGGCGCTGCTGCGCCTTCTTCACAACGCTGTCTGTGTGGGTGGACCAATTCAATTTGTCCGTGATGTGTACACCGAGGAACTTAAAACTTTCCACCTTTTCCACTACTGACCGTCGATGTGGATAGGGGGGTGCCCTCTGCTGTTTCCTGAAGTCCCAATCATCTCCTTTGTTTTGTTGACGTTGAGTGTGAGGTTATTTTCCTGACACCACATCCAGGGCCTCACCTCCTCCTGTAGGCGTCTCGTTGTTGTTGGTAATCAGCCTACCACTGTAGTGTCATCCGAAAACTTGATGATTGAGTTGGAGGCGTGCATGGCCACGCAGTCGTGGGTGAACAGGGAGTACAGGAGAGGGCTCAGAACGCACCCTTGTGGGGCCCCAGTGTTGAGGATCACAGGGTGGAGAGTTGTTTACCTACCTCACCACTGGGGGCGCCGTCAGGAAGTCCAGGACCCAGTTGCACAGGGCGGGGTCGAGACCCGGGTCTCGAGCTTGATGACGAGTTTGGAGGGTACTATGGTGTTAAATGCTGAGCTGTAATCGGATGAACAGCATTCTCACATGGGTATTCTCTTGTCCAGATGGGTTAGGGCAGTGTGCAGTGCGGTTGCGATTGCGTCGTCTGTGGACCTATTGGGTCGGTAAGCAAATTGGAGTGGTCTAGGGTGTCCGGTAGGGTGGAGGTGATATGGTCCTTGACTAGTCTCTCAAAGCACTTCATGATGACGGAAGTGAGTGCTACGGGGCGGTAGTCATTTAGCTCAGTTACCTTAGCTTTCTTGGGAACAGGAACAATGGTGGCCTCTTGAAGCATGTGGGAACAGCAGACTGGGATAAGATTGATTGAATATGTCCGTAAACAACCCAGCCGCTGGTCTGCGCATGCTCTGAGGACGCGGCTGGGAATGCCGTCTGGGCTGCAGCCTTGCGAGGGTTAACACGTTTAAATGTTTTACTCACTCGGCTGCAGTGAAGGAGAGCCCAGCACGGTTTTGGTAGGGGCGTGTCAGTGGCACTGTATTGTCCTCAAAGCGGGCAAAAAAGTTGTTTAGCCTGTCTGGGAGCAAGACATCCTGGTCCGCGACGGGGCTGGTTTTCTTTTTGTAATCCGTGATGCTGTAGACCCTGCCACATACCTCTTGTGTCTGAGCTGTTGAATTGCGACTCGATTTTGTCTCTGTACTGGGACTTAGCCTGTTTGATTGCTTGCGGAGGAATAGCTCACTGTTTGTATTCGGTCATGCTTCGGTCACCTTGCCTGGTTAAAAGCAGTGGTTCGTGCTTTCAGTTTCACGCGAATGCTGCCGTCAATCACGGTTTTTGGTTTGGGAATGTTTTAATCGTTGCTGTGGGTACGACATCGTCAATGCACTTCCTAATGAACTCGCTCAATATCAGCATATTCGTCAATATGTTTGTTGACGCAATGCGGAACATATCCAATCCGGTGATCGAAGCAGTCTTGAAGCGTGGATTCAGATTGGTCGGGACCAGCGTTGAACAGACCTGAGCGCGGGAGCTTGTTGTTTTAGTTTCTGTTTGTAGCTGGAACTAACAAAATGGAGTCGTGGTCAGCTTTTCCGAAAGGGGGGCGGGGGAGGGCTTATATGCGTCGCGGAAATTAGTATAACAATGATCTAGGGTTTTCCCAGCCCTGGTAGCACAATCGATATGCTGATAGAATTTAGGGAGTTTTGTTTTTAGATTAGCCTTGTTAAAATCCCAGCTACGATGAATGCAGCCTCAGGGTGTGTGGTTTCCAGTTTACAAATCAGATAAAGTTCGTTAGGGCCATCGATGTGTCTGTTGGGGGGGAATATATACGGTGTGATTATGATTGAAGAAGAATTCCTTGGTAGATAATGCGGTCGCATTTGATTGTGAGGAGTTCTAGATCAGTGTGAACAGAATGACTTGAGTTCCTGTGTTTTTGTTATGATGATCACACCACGTCTGTTAATCATAAGGCATAGCCCCTCTTCTTCCAGAAAGATGTTTGTTTCTGTCGGGCGATGCATGAAGAAACCAGCTGGCTGCACCGACTCCGTTAGCGTCTCTTGAGTTAGCATGTTTCGTGAAGCAGAGCACGTTGCAATCCCTGATGTCTCTCGGATGCTACCCGTGCTCGGATTTCATCAACCTTATTGTCAAGAGACTGGACATTGGCGAGTAATATGCTAGGGAGTGGGGCGCGATGTGCCTCTCCGAAGCTTGACCACGAGACCGCCTCGTTTGCCCCTTTTCCGGCGTGCACAGGGTCGCCGGTTGGGATCAGATCCATTGTATTGGGTGGAAGGCAAACACTGGATCCGTTTCGGGAAAGTCATATCCTGGTAGGAACGATGATGAGTTGACGTTAATCGTATATTCAGTAGTTCTCCCGACTGTATGTAATAAACCTAAGATTACCTGGGGTACCGATGTAGAAATAACACATAAAAAAGCAAAATACTGCATATTTTCCAAGGACGCGAAGCGAGGCGGCCACTCTTTCCGGGCCGGAAAGACATTAATTAGTGACATTAATTAATGAGTTTGGAATGAGTGAGTTTGACACATGGCTTAAAGTATTAAGAATTAAAAGGGATGTTAGTTGAAGTTCATGTTGATGGTTTGATTGACACTGGGTGTGTTTAATGTCCCGCTCTTCTCATAGACAGTAATTCTCTCATAGACAGTAATTTTCTCATAGACAGTGATTCTCTCATAGACAGTAATTCTCTCATAGACAGTAATTGAATATATGGAAGGTGGGGTCAAAGCGGGTACTTCTCCCTCTTCACACCACACACACACACACACACACACACACACACACACACACACACACACACACACACACACACACACACACACACACACACACACACACACACACACACACACACACACACACACACACAACACACCACACACACACACACACACTCACACACATACTTATTTTGGTATACAATACCAGTCAAAAGTTGGACACATCTACTCATTCAAGGGTTTTTCTTTATTTGTACTATTTAGAATAATAGTGAGACATCAAAACTATGAAATAACACATATGGAATCATGTAGTAAACCAAAAGTATAAAAAATCAAAATATATTTTAGATTTGATATTTCTTCAAAGTAGCCACTTTGCCTTGATGACAGTTTGCACACTCTTGGCATTCTCTCAACCAACTTCATGAGGTAGTCACCTGGAATGCTTTTCCAACAGTCTTGAAGGAGTTCCCACATATGCTGAGCACTCGTTGGCTGTTTTTCTTTCACTCTGTGGTCCAACTCATCCAAAACCATCTCAATTGGGTTGAGGTCGGGTGATTGTGGAGGCCAGGTCA
>NW_019943333.1:30230-80801 GCF_002910315.2 Salvelinus sp. IW2-2015
ACCACAGCCATTTTTCCAGACAAAGATAGTCACACAAAAGCAGAAATAGAGATAAAATGAATCACTAACCTTTGATAATCTTCTATGGTCTTTATCCTGTGGTCTCTCTCTATGGTCTTTATCATATGGTCTCTGTCTATGGTCTCTGTCTATGGTCTCTGTCTATGGTCTCTATCTATGGTCTCTGTCTATGGTCTCTGTCTATGGTCTTTATCCTATGGTCTCTGTCTATGGTCTCTGTCTATGGTGTTTAGCCTGTGTGGAGTCGCCAGAAAACGCTAACATCCAGTTTCAGGAATACGGTATTTTCAATCTAACTTACATTTCCCCTGAAAAATGGAAGTGGGAACTCCTGCTACTTTAGGTTAATAGTCTTTAATCATTAAAGCCGAGGTAACGTCGTGGTGGTTACGCCATCGACGGGGTAAACTACAATAACAATACCTGCCAGTCATAGAAGAAGAGTCCACATTGCTGCCTTAATTACCACATCGGTGTGTGGGCTTGTCTACATGTGGTTGGCGTTGTCAAAGAAAAGCCAGCAGTAACAGAGAGAGAGAGTGAGAGAGTCTACTGAATCCCCACACACAGACACTAGGCTTATCGCTCAACACAGTGTCTAAGGCGCGTGTCAAACTACTTCCACGGTGGGCAGAGTATCTGCAGGTTTTGGCTCCTCCCTTGTACTTGATGGATACATTATGGTGACTGATTAGTAAGGAACTCCCCTCATCTGGTTGTCTAAAACCCGCAGACATTAGGCCCTTCATGGATTGAGTTTGACACCCCTGGTCTAAGGGCATAGAAATAGAAGGGCCTAGAATGGCAATCACCAAAACGCTACATTTAAGGGGAATGTTTGCTTTCAATAAGGATGGGAAAGGATCTCAACTTAACTTAGGCATGTAAATCATGCATTGACATCAGTGGGAGTTTTGCAAAGAATGTTGATTTTACAATTCGGAATGTTGTTGCATATTTTACACATTCTGTTTCTTCGTTGCAGTCTGAGGAAAGAGGTCATCTGATTGGTTCCCCTGATAAATCAAAGGGGTCATAGATCAATTCTCTTGTTTGACTTCTTGTAAATTCCTGCCTCTGTGTCATCACTAATGAAAAAGGGCCAGAAACCTCGTTAATCCATCAGGTGGCCACCGTAATATGAATGAAAACAAGTTGAAACCTCAGACAGACTTTACAGGCATTCTATCTCTCACTTTTCAGACATGTTATAAGGTGTAGTATAATCTATAGACAGGAAAACCTGTTGAAGTTTACTACTAATAATGGAGAGGAACATTAACTTTCCATGCATTATTAATGTATTGCTTAATATTACCTCACAAAAGATTCCAAAACAATATAAATTTTTTTGCAGGAGTTATGTATCCCGACCAGGAAAACCTCAGGGTCCTATTTATGAAGATATTTAGATTGAAGGACATATGTTACTATGACAACGTCATCATTTGAAAAACCTTTAAATGAATAGAATGACAGTAAAACCGATATGTTATGCGTTTTCCGAGTAGTAAGCGGAAATTCCCTACGACTGTTTTATTTTCGACTTTGATGGCAAACCTTCTGGAATGCTAACATTCACATCCAGTAATTTTCACTCCGGCGCTGGTCCCATTGTTTAGAATTCTTCCACATTCATGCAAAAGTTATGCGATATTAGAATCCTCTTGTCCTAACCTGGGTATCTTCAACCTAGCGGAATGCTACTGTTGCCAATTAGGGTAAGTGGTCTTATGTAGCTTTGCATGTTGTTTCCTTTAACATAAACTGTGTATTAGAGGTCTTCACGGGTCCAACAGACCTGAAATTTTGAGATCCAACCCGGGACCCAAGCGGGTCTGATATCATTGTCATGCGTCTCGGGTACGTGCAATTAAAATCGATTTACCGACTGGACCCAATTGGACCTGTCCTCTGTTAATTTAATGTGTGAAGTGATGAGAACCGCAAGCTTGTTATCTGTGTCAGCCAATTACAACTCAATAAAACCTATAGCTTATGTCCAGCTAAAGCTGCTTGCTGCTGCTGCTGAGGAGAGAGCACGAGAGCAAGTGAATGGAGGCCTTTTTCCTTTAAGTAAAATGAGAGTTAGAGGAGAAAGTGTATAGTGAAGCCCACAAGCGGAATGTCCTCTGTGGGTGGACAAATCACTATTCAGGTTTGATGCAATTTTCAAATTGTATTTATTTATTTTAGTATTTATTATTAGTTTTATCGTTATTATTGTATATCATTACTATTATTGTAGGCCTATTTAAGAATCTAAACCAATTCTTTAAATATGCAAAAAGTGTTTTGTTTTATTTTGTTGAGACATTTTCATTGGCTAAACTAAGATGGAACTGTCTTTTACATTGTGTGCTCCATATTTCGTTTAAGATCAGTAAAAAAAATAGGCATGTTGTAAAATAAATATCATTAGCCTATTGCTGTCATTTGTTGGGTAGGCCTATGGTAGCCTTTGTTGGTAATTGCTGCAATATAAGCCTTTTTAAACTTAAACTTTTGTGGTTTAAAGCAGTTTGTTACGCCCTAACCTTAGAGATCCTTTTTATGTCTCTATTTTGGTTTGGTCAGGGCATGAGTTGGGGTGGGCATTCTATGTCTGGTGTTCTATGTTTTCTTTTTCTGTGTGTTTGGCCGGGTGTGGTTCTCAATCAGAGGCAGCTGTCTATCGTTGTCTCTGATTGAGAACCATATTTAGGTAGCCTTTTTCCACCTGTTTGTTGTGGGTAGTTGTTTTCTGTTTTGTGTTGTTGCACCAGACAGAACTGTTTCGTTTTGTTCTCTCTCTTTGTTGTTTTTGGTTGTTTCAGTGTTCAGGTTATTTATTAAATTATAATGAACACTTACAACGCTGTGTTTTGGTCACCTTCTTTCCAGCACGATCGTTACAGAACTACCCACCACCAAAGGACCAAGCAGTGTGGTGGAATGGACTCCTGGACATGGGAGGAAATCTTGGACGACAAGGGACCCTGGGCACAGCCGGGAGAGTATCGCCGTCCTAAAGAGGAGCTGGAGGCAGCTAGAGCGGAGCGGCGAAGCTACGAGGAGTTGGCTCGAGGAAACGTGCACGAGAGGCAGCCCCAGAATTCTTTTGGGGGGGGCACACGAGGAGATTGGCGGGGGCACACGAGGAGATTAGCGGAGTCAGGTAGGAGACCTGAGCCAACTCCCCGTGCTTACCGTGGCGAGCCCCGTGCTAAGCCCCGTGCTATGGGGTGATGCGCACGGTGTCCTCAGTGTGCACTCATAGCCCGGTGCGCTATATCCCAGCTACTCGCATCGGCCGGGCTAGAGTGGGCATCGAGCCAGGACGGAGTGTGCCAGCCCTGCTCTCCAGGCCTCCAGTGTGTCTCCTCGGCCCGGGTTATCCTGCGCCAGCCCTACGCACGGTGTACCCGGTTCGCCAGCACAGCCCTGTGCGGCCTGTTCCAGCTCCCCGCACTTGCCGGGCTACAGGGGGGATCCAGCCAGGACGAGTTGTGCTAGCTCTGTGCTCGAGACCGCCAGTGCGCCTCCACGGCCCAGTGTATCCGGTGCCTCGGCCAAGGAAGAGGCCTCCTGCATGTCTCCCCAGCCTGGTGAGTCCTGTGCCTGTGCTAAGAACTAACCCTCGTGCTTGTCTCCCCAGCCTGGTGAGTCCTGTGCCTGCTCCCAGAGCCAGGCCTCCTGTGTGTCTCTCTACTCCAGTGTTGAACCATGGCACGAAGCCTCCAGTGATGATCCATGGCACGAAGCCTCCAGTGATGATCCATGGCACGAAGCCTCCAGTGATGATCCATGCAGAAGCCTCCATAGTCCGCACTGAAGAGCTCCAGTGATGATCCATGGCACGAAGGCCCAGTGTTGATCCATGGCACAAGCCTCCGAGTGATGATCCTGGCACAAGACCTCCAGTGATGATCCATGGCACGTAAGCCTTCGCAGTGATGATCCATGGCCGAAGCTGTCCAGGTGTTGATCCATGGCAAGGAGCGCTCCAGTGATGATCCATGGCACGAAAGCTCCCGTAGAGTCCATGCACGAGCCTCCAACGAAGGCCGTCCAGTCGGAGCCACCAGCGACGCCCTTCAGTCCGGAGCTCCAGCGACGCCTTCAGTCCGAGCCGCCAGAGTCTCCCTCCTGTCCGGAGCCGCAGATCTCCTCCTGTCCAGCAGCCAGAGTCTCCCTCCTGTCCGGAGCCGCCAGAGTCTCCCTCCTCGCCTCCAGCGACGCCCTCCTGTCCGGAGCCGCCAGAGTCTCCCCCTGTCCGGACCCCGAGTCTTCCCTCCGGAGCGCCAGAGTCTCCTCCTGTCCGAGCGCAGGTCTCCTCCTGTCCGAGCCTCAGGTTCCCTCCTGTCCGGAGCGCCAGAGTCTCCCTCCTGTCCGGAGGCCGCCAGAGTCTCCCTCCTCTGTCCGGGGCCCGCTGCAAGGGTCCCAGTCCGGGGTCGGGCGTAGGGTCCCGCTCCAGAGGCGCCACGGAAGTGGCCAAGACTAAGGTGGAGCGGGGTCCACTCCCACGCCAGAGCGCACCGCGGATAGATGCCCACCCAGACCCTCCCCTATCTTTGGTTTTGCGGCCAGAGTCCGCACTTTGGGGGGGGGTACTGTACCCCGACTTTAGTTATATTTGTTTCTTTATTTTTTGTTAGGTCAGAGGTTGACACGGTGGTTGTTTAGTTTGTATTGTCTATGGTTTTTCTTGTTTAGGTTTGTTATCTATGGGATTTTGTATGGTCTAGGGTGGTTTATTGGTTGGCCTGAATTGGTTCCAAATCAGAGACAGCTGTTTCTCGTTGTCTCTGATTGGAGCCTATTTAGGTTGCCATTTTCCATGTTGGTTTGTGGGTAGTTGTTTCGTTTTGTGTCTGCCACCAGACAGAAACTGTTCGCTTTCTTCTCCTGTTTGTTGTTTTTTCGATTTGTTTTTGGATTAAATTCATGAAACACTTTAACGCTGCACCTGTCCCTCTTCTTCAGGCCACGAAGAAGCATTACATTACTGGTAGGCCGATATAGGCCTACTCGCACTCAACATGAAAGGAAGCCAAAGAGATGAAATTGTAATTTAATGCTGCATATTAATATCCTGTTCATATTTTCCCTTCAAACAATAACTTGACTACTTTTGTTATTACCCTAATTAGTTAAGAAACCTTGTTGGTATGGATGGCTATTATTAGGTTTAATTACTGCAGGCCTATGAAGGCAGTGTCACTGCACTCCTAACTCTCCCCACAGTTGAACTTCAGGTGAGGAAGAATGGTTAGCCTACCAGAGTTATCCTTTAACTAACCAATATAATGCTTATATAATAATAATATTCTATCGAAAATGTATTGAATTAGCTTCCTGCTGCATGCCATCTGTATAAGTAGCCTATCTGACAAGGTTAAAGAATGATGTTGGTGTGGACATGGAGCCGGTATGTCTCTATCTTTCTCTCGGTCTCTCTAGGGCTAGGCCTAACCTTCTCTTCCTTTATGTAATGGTTTATAACTATTCATATCATACAGTGGATGCCTAAGCCTATAGGCCAATATTACATGCAATACCTGATGCATTTAGCGTTCAAATCTCTGACAGCCCAACCCTGACATGGACAATTATTGTTTTAGGAAAAGTTTTTAAAAATGTTAAAACAAAACAAACTAAGGTTTGAATATTTGAATATGCTACACATCAAAACAGCATTGTGTTTTTTGTCATTTATTATAGGAGTTTTTTATTCACAACGTAAGTAACTGGATCCTTTGGTGAATATCACTAGTTTATTGATGGAGCTGCAGCGCCTGCCTGAGGTTTATCTCGCTTTCTACACTCGAAAACGAACGGGTCTCTCGGGTACGGACCAGCGCGTGTCTGTTTGGGTCCGGAAGGATGAAGAGAGAGAGGGAGAGGTAGAGAGATGGATAATTAAAACGCTGGTCACTGGTGGTGTCTCCAGGGGATGGGAGTACTGGTCTAGAACATGGGATTTTTCCACTCAGAGCAGACATTACCTAAGCATAGGCAGTCATCCCGCTCCCACTTTTACTGGTGTCTGCTTTGAATGTCAATGAACAGAAACTCGGATCACGAGCCAATTGAGTCATTAAGAGCAATAATGATATTTTATTGAGTTACATGAGGCCTCTAAGAAGTTCCCTTCCGTCACTGCAATCATCTTATTACACATAAGAAAAATATTCAACTCTCTGTTTGCCTCACATGTGAACCCAGGAAACGTTTTGCAACGCCAAAACAAACTAACGCTTCTCATTGGACAAGTCATGTTAGTCCCTCCTTTGGTGTCTTAGTGAATCCTTAGTGAATAGGACCCGGTCTTGATGTTGTGCCAAAACGGGGCACAGCATCCACTTCCTGCTTTGTCTCTATAATTTGATTCCCATAAACATTACTATGGAGATAAGTAGCTATAGTGCTGAAGGGGGGGGGGTAATTAAAGGTGTTTAATCCTTAATGTGAGTGGTGCTAAACACTGAGGAGGATGGAGGATTAAGAAGGTGGTGTGTTCCTTTAAAGAGAAAGAAGAGAGCAGATCCTAGACAAGAGAAAACCACAGGATTGTGTGTGTGTGTGTGTGTGTGTGTGTGTGTGTGTGTGTGTGTGTGTGTGTGTGTGAGAGTGCATGGAGTGAGGAGCTAGGCCAGTTTATGATGTGTGTGTAAACAAGCTGTCCAGTGTGGGGTGTGTCCGCTGGTCTCTACTGTGGAATCTGTCATTTAGAATGCTGATGCAGAGCAGGAACAACACTACTACATCACTACCCCCATCCACCAAAGTAGCATCGCTCTACTATTGGTTATGCCAATCCACTCTTTTACCATCTATGGCGATAGTCGAATGACGTACTTGTACTCTTCTGGTATGATTTATCATTGAATATACAGGTCCAGTCAAAGGTTTGGACACATCTACTCATTCCAGGGTTGTACGAATGTTCTACATTGTAGAATGAAGACATCAAAACTATGCAACTACACATATGGAATCATGTAGTAACCAAATCAAAATATATTTTATATTTGAGATTCTTCAAAGTAGCCACCCTTTGCCTTGATGACAGCTTTGCACACTCCTGGCATTCTCTCAACCAGCTTCATGAAGTAGTCACCTGGAATGCATTTCAATTAATTAATTAATTTCCTTCTTAATGCATTTGAGCCAATCAGTCAGGTTGTGACAAGGTAGGGTTGGTATACAGAAGATAGCCCTATTTGGTTAAAAGACCAAGTCCATATTATGGCAAGAACAGCTCAAATGAGCAAAGTGAAATGACAGTCCATCGTTACTTTAAGATATGAAGGTCAGTCAATCAGGAACGTTGAAAGTTTCTTCAAGTGCAGTTGCAAAAACCATCAAGCGCTATGATGAAACTGGCTCTCATGAGGAACTGCCACAGGAAAGAAAGACCCAGAGTTACCTCTGCTGCATTAGAGTTTCCAGCCTCAGAGATTGTCAATTAACTGCACCTCAGATTGTAACCCAAATAAATGCTTCACAGAGTTCAAGTAACAGACACATCTCAACATCAACTGTTCAGAGTAGACTGTGTGAATCAGGCCTTCAGGGTTGAATTGCTGCAAAGGACCAACTACTAAAGTACAACAATAAGAAGAAGAGACTTGCTTGGACCAAGAAAGCCGAGCAATGGACATTAGACCGGTGGAAATCTGTCCTTTGGTCTGATGAGTCCAAATTTTAGATTTTTGGTTCCAACCGCTGTGTCTTTGTGAGACACAGAGTAGGTGAACGGATGTTCTTCGCATATGTGGTTCACACCGTGAAGCATGGAGGAGGAGGTGTGATGTGTGGGGGGGCTTTGCTGGTGACTCTGTCTGTGATTTATTTAGAATTCAAGGCACACTTAACCAGCATGGCTACCACAGCATTCTGCAGCAATACGCCATCCCATACCTTTTGTGCTTAGTGGGACTATCATTTGTTTTTCAACAGGAAAATGATCCAAAACACACCTCCAGGCTGTGTAAAGGCTATTTGACCAAGAAGGTGACTGATGGAGTGCTGCATCAGATGACCTGGCCTCCACAATCACTTGACCTCAACCCAATTGAGATGGTTTGGGATGAGTTGGACCGCAGTGTGAAGGAAAAGCAGCCAACAAGTTGGAACTCCTTCAAGCTGATTGAGAGATGAAGCTGGTTGAGAGATTGCGCCGACAAACTATGTAGTATTTCGTTTTTTTAATGTATTATTTCTTACACTGTTACCCCAGGAAATCTTAAGTCATATTACATACAGCCGGGAAGAACTATTGGATATAAGAGCAACGTTAACTTACCAACATTACGACCAGGAATACGACTTTCACGAAGCGGATCCTCTGTTTGGACCACCACCCAGGACAATAAATCGGATCCCAGTGGGTGACCCAAAACAACGGCGCCGCAGAAGTGGCAGATGGAGTGGTCTTCTGGTCAGGCTCCGTAGACTGGCACATCGCACACCGCTCTCGAGTATACTACTCGCCAATGTCCAGTCTCTTGACAACCAGGTAGACGAAATTCGAGCAAGGGTTGCCTTCCAGAGACACATCAGAGATTGTAACATTCTCTGTTTCACGAAACATGGCTCACTCGGGATACGCTATCAGAGTCGGTACAGCCACCCGGTTTCTTCACGCATCGCGCCGACAGAAACAAACATCTCTCTGGTAAGAAGAATGGCGGGGGTGTATGCCTTATGATTAAGGAGTCGTGGTGTGATCATAACAACATACAGGAACTCAAGTCCTTTTGTTCACCTGACATAGAATTTCTTACAATCAAATGCCGACCGCATTATCTACCAAGAGAATTCTCTTCGATTATAATCACAGCCGTGTATATCCCCCCCAAGCAGACACCTCGACGGCCCTGAAAGAACTTAATTGGACTCTATGTAACCTGGAAACCACATATCCTGAGGCTGCATTTATTGTAGCTGGGGATTTTAACAAGGCTAATCTGAAAACAAGGCTCCCTAAATTGTATCAGCATATGGAATGCGCGACCCGGGCTGGCAAAATTCTGGATCATTACTACTCTAACTTCCGACACGCATACAAAGCCCTCTCTCGCCCTCCTTTCAGCAAATCTGACCATGACTCCATTTTGTTGCTCCCAGCCTATAGACAGAAACTAAAACAGGAAAGGCCCCTGCTCAGGTTTGTTCAACGCTGGTATAGAGACAAAAGAAAGTTGCAATTCAACGGCTCAGACACGAGACGTATGTGGCAGGGTCTACAGTCAATCACGGATYACAAAAAGAAAACCAGCCCCATCGCGGACACCGACATCTTGCTCCCAGACAAACTAAACAACTTCTTTGCTCGCTTTGAGGACAATACAGTGCCACTGACACGGCCCGCTACCAAACCTGCGGGCTCTCCTTCACTGCAGCCAACGTGAGTAAAACATTTAAACGTGTTAACCCTCGCAAGGCTGCCTGCCCAGACGGCATCCCTAGCCACGTCCTCAGAGCATGCGCAGACCAGCTGGCCTGTGTGTTTACGGACATATTCAATCAATCCCTATCCCAGTCTGCTGTTCCCACATGCTTCAAGAGGGCCACCATTGCTCCTGTTCACAAGAAAGCTAAGGTAACTGAGCTAAACGACTATCGCTAAACGACTATCGCACGGGAAGTGCTTTGAGAGACTAGTCAAGGATCATATCACCTCCACCCTACCTGACACCCTAGACCCACTCCAATTTGCATACCGCCCCAATAGGTCCACAGACGATGCAATCGCAATCACACTGCACAGTGCTCTAACCCATCTGGACAAGAGGAATACCTGTGTAAGAATGCTGTTCATCGATTACAGCTCAGCATTTAACAGCATAGTACCCTCCAAACTCGTCATTAAGCTCGAGACCCTGGGTCTCTACCTCGCCCTGTGCAATTGGGTCCTGGACTTTCTGACGGGCCGCCCCCAGGTGGTGAGGGTAGGAAACAACATCTCCACCCCGCTGATCCTCAACACTGAGGCCCCACAAGGGTGCGTTCTCAGCCCTCTCCTGTACTCCCTGTTCACCCATGACTGCATGGCCATGCACGCCTCCAACTCAATCATCAAGTTTGCAGACGACACTACAGTGGTAGGCTTGATTACCAACAACAACGAGACAGCCTGCAGGTAGGAGGTGAGGGCCCTCGGAGTGTGGTGTCAGGAAAATAACCTCACAATGTCAGCAAAACAAAGGAGGTGATCGTGGACTTCAGGAAACAGCAGAGGGAGCACCCCCCTATCCACATCGACGGGACAGTAGTGGAGAAGGTGGAAAGTTTTAAGTTTCTTGGCGTACACATCACGGACAAAATGAAATGGTCCACCCACACAAACAGCGTGGTGAAGAAGGCGCAACAGTGCCTCTTCAATCTCAGGAGGCTGAAGAAATTTGGCTTGTCACCAAAAATACTCACAAACTTTTACAGATGCACAATCGAGAGCATCCTGTCGGGCTGTATCACCGCCTGGTTCGTCAACTGCTCCGCCCACAACCGTAAGGCTCTCCAGAGGGTAGTGAGGTCTGCACAACGCATCACCGGGGGCAAACTAGCTGCTCTCCAGGACACCTACACCACCCGATGTCACAAGAAGGCCAAAAATATCATGAAGGACAACAACCACCACATTGCCTGAGTGGCTGCATTGAGTGGCTGCTGCCAACATACTGACTCAAATCTCTAGCCACTTTAATAATTAAWAATTGGATGTAATAAATGTATCACTAGTCACTTTAACTTGCCACTTTATATAATGTTTACATACCCTACATTACTCATCTCATATGTATATACTGTACTCTATACCATCTACTTAATCTTGCCTATGCTGTTCGGCCATCGCTCATCCATATATTTATATGTACATATTCTTATTCATTCCTTTACACTTGTGTGTATACGGTAGTTGTGAAATTGTTAGATTTCTTGTTAGATATTACTGCACGGTCGGAACTAGAAGCACAAGCATTTCGCTACACTCGCATTAGCATCTGCTAACCATGTGTATGTGACAAATACAATTTGATTTGATTTGATTTTGAGAATGCCAAGAGTGTACAAAGCTGTCATCAAGGCAATGGGTGGCTACTTTGAAAAATCTAAAATATATTTTGATTTGTTTAACACTTTTTTGGTTACTACATGATTCCATATTTGTTATTTCATAGTTTTGATGTCTTCACTATTATTATACAATGTAGAAAATAGTTAAAATTAAGAAAAACCCTTGAATGAGTGGGTGTGTCCAAACTTTTGACTGGTACTTTTGACTGGTACTGTATATATCACACCTCTCCACCAATCACAGCCTATGGCTGTCATCAGCACATTCACTTAAGTTGTGCAACGACATGTCTGTCTTCGATAGATGAAGAGAGATTTTCTTAATCACCAAAAAAGAAGACTGACTGCAGATGTCAGATGTGTGAGGCATAGTAACAAAAATATTTTAAAAGCTTCTTGCTTAGATTCTCTGCCAAGCTGGAGAGAAGTTTTAGAGGGCAGGGAGCCATGCTGTTTAGATAAGTATCACACTGTCACCACAGCAATGAGTGAACATGTTCCTCACCTTCCACCTCTCCCCTATCTACTCTAGCATTACTGTAAATCACTTAGTATTAGCATTCAAGGCTAACAGTCAATTGGCTAGTTAGAAGACTACCATTAAATTGCTGAGCCGCTTCGCTCATGAACTGAGATACAATGCAATTACAGGTTATGACTTTAAAAGCTGGCTAAGGAGAAAACCTTGACTAATATCTTACAGGAATGAGGGGAATCAAGGAATCTCTCAGCTCTCAAATGTGTTTTTAATCAGCCATCTCATCCCTATTGCGCGCCGGAACATGGAGGCCAAAACCTGGACAACTTGTCTTTTGTGCCTGTATATAGTGGCTTATTAGCCACTGAATCATTGACCTTCACTGTAGTCCAGAGGTCCACAGCACACCAGGCCTGAGCTCCAGCTGGGTTATCTCTAAGTCTCCCCTGCAGTAGGCCTCACATGGGTGAGTGTGTGGGAGTTGGAGTGTGTTCTTGGACACCATCCAGTCAAAATATCTTACAGACTCTTCCCCTGAGATAAGTTAATTTGCTTTTCCCCCAGCTCAGTTATCATGATTTAATCAACTAAATATCCAAATGTACAGTACATTCTCCCAGCTCAAGCAGAATGGTTTGTAGTCTAACTCCAGGGACATTGATTGAATGTAGGACACATAGCCTAATCCTGTGCTAAGGTTTACTGGCCTATCTTCAATGGTGTAGCACTGTAACAGTACCATGAGAAGCAGGGCAGCAGTGTAGCTGCTGTGGTATGTGTTGGCTAGGTCTCCTGTTGCTGTATCAGCCTCTGGGCCTCTGCCTGCTTGCTCTCTTTGCTCTGGAAACTCTGACTTAGATCAGGAGAAGGTTGAAGATGTAAGCCCTCTCTCCTTGTTCACTCCAATCCGTCTTACTTGTTGGTCTTACTTACATGTTGGTCTTACTTACTTTTTGTGGGTCTTTTCCGCTCTCTTTTCTGTTCTGTTGCATCTCCCTCCTCTTTAAATCTCTCGCTCTCTTTTTTTTTACTGTCCTGTCCTCCCCTCCCCTCCTCCTCCGTACGTGTCTCTCTGTGTAACCGCTCACTGTTCCCTTCCTGTGTTCTTTGAGCTCCAATGAAACCAAGATGTTCTCTGAGTCAGCGCTAKGMTAKCCCTGGCCTCTATTACTGCTCATTAGCTCTCCAGTTCCCTCTGTGGTCAAGGGCCTTTAAAACTGTACAGTCCCTGAGCTGGGGCTAACTTCAGAGGAGTTAGCACTACCGCTAACAAGTTCTAACTGGGCTACTGCTGTGAGGGGACCTACCCTTTGCTAGTGTGAGGCTGTAAAGCTTCAGTATAACATCACTATGGAAGTGAATTGGATGAGGAGCCACAATAGGTCACAACCTTGCTAGTAGGTTTACTCATGCAACACAACCATCTGAATGTTATGCCAGCGATCTTTTTGTCTTCGACACCGATGAGTTTGACACGGTCAAACAGTTGAGGTTTTCACCTGTACGGCAAATGTCTGACGTCAATTCAACGTCCATTCCATGTTGGTTCAAAGTAATTTCATTGATTCAACAAGACAACGTTGGTTCAACCACAATGCCTAGTGGTCAGTCTATGAGGTCTTGGTCAGTTTCTGTCAGTAATATTGGAATTTTGATGGCCACAACAGAGGTGATGAGGTGACCACACTGACCATCCATCTGTCCAGTTATGTCTGGTCATCTTTCCCACCCTCTGTTTGTTCATAGAGGACCTTCTCACAACTTCACAGGATCCTGGATATGAAAATGTGAAATATGTGGAAAGAATTAGAGGCGACTCTTGGGTAAACTGAGACGGCTCCAAAAGAAACAGACTGGTTTCCCTGGCCCGCCAGTCTCTCTTGTGAAGACAAGTATCTAGCACGGAGAGACGGGTGGGCAGGACAACAGAGCTTTAGGTTAGGACTGTCATACAGTTCCGGGTTGATCTCTGTGCTTTGAGAAAGACTTGAGCTGTGTTTGAATACCCATACTAACATACTGTATACTACATACTTAATGAGTATATACTGCATACTCTATACTATTAGTTTGTTTTACTATACTGTAAACGAATGGTATCGTTTCAGTTGGGCTTACTAGAGCTTCGCCTGTTTACCGGAAGTTGATGCTGTTGCTATCCAACCTCTTGCTAGCATAACAAATGACTAGCTAAACATTTTACGATTTCGGTGTTTTCGTAAATTCAATCTGGAGTGCCAGGGTGTGCTCTGGGCGTTTGTAAATCCAGAGTGTTGTCAGATTGTCCTTTCGCAAATTCAGGGCATTTCGCTCTTGGAGCATTCAGAGCGCACACTGGACGCTCTGGCGAGGAGTAGGGTTGATCCAAGCGTTCAACAGCAGTCAAGCACCCAAGCTAACTGGCTAACATTGGCTAGTTACTTCCAGACACAAATGGGAGAACACCTCACTCTGACCATTTCACTGGCCCTAGCAGAGTTGGTTAGGCTGTTTTCATGTTATCTAGAGCGTTGGTGACTGTAACTGTGCTGCTGGCAACAATTTAATTACACTTTTCTTTGCCGACATTTACTGACACCGACCATATTCAACGGGTGTTGAGCATTCGTAAATTCATCAGCTATTCTGTACAAGAGTGCTCTGAAATCAGAGTAGATAGCCATTGAAATGCAAGACTACAACACTTAGCTAAGAATTATGTAATTAATCAAGTCAATAAATGTTGGGTAGTTAGTTAGATAGCAGATAGTTCATATACTGCCTGGCAAGTTCAATGTATTAGTAGCCAATGCTAAGCAACTAGCTAACATACTGGTACATACTGCTGAAATGCTATGTGGTTCGTTAGGTGTAGCGTGGGCTAACAAATTGTCAGCCAACATAGCGTGTAACGTAGCTTATTTGAAAAAGCATTACTGTATTACATTTTTCCTTTTTTTTTTTCTCCTTTTTTTACATTTGTCATAGTTAGTTAAAGCAATGAATTTGTATCCACTCTCGTCAGACTTCGCCTGCATATTTTCCAACATTTTCTTCAAATCTGAAGAGTTATGAAGCTACACCCATTTTCTGAAGAATTGCATTATGGGCCCTAAAAGGACGGAAACAGTGTCCGCTGCATGTATACTTCATATTTTGACGAATTTTGTACGTCATACTAACTATATCCATACTATGACCAATAAACATACTATATACTCAATTCACGTCACAAATAGTATGGTTAGTGCAGTTAGTATGAGTATTCTGACACAGCTTTGGTCTCTCTGTGACCAATGCTATTCTTTACAGTTAATCACAAAAAATTATTCACTTATTTTCACCAAGACTTAGATTTCATTGAAAAGACCGCAGAGAGCCCTAAAACGTTTTTGCCTTTTTGGACTGTTGAACAAGAAAGGCAGTGAATGGTTAATAAACCATTTTTGAATAGTTCCAGGGTTGTCATTAACCACAGAACCATTATAAAGATTGAAAAGATGTGAACAACGCCTATGCTCTTGCTCAACACAAACTCTCTCTCTCTCTTTCCTTCTTTCGCTCACTCCCTCTCTCGCTCCCTCTCTCCTACCATTAATAACTGTTTCTCTGTCTCTTCAGTATGCAAAAGGGAACAGTGTGTTAGATTTTCAAGTTGTTGTTAGATGGTTTTTCTCTCTGTGGTCTGGTTTTCCCAACATGCACCTCTGCGCGTCACAGGTGTTCACAAGCCGAGAAGTGTTCTCTCTTTCGACCGCTGTACTGATTGTGGTCCTGCTCAAAGTGTTCCTACAGCCAGCAGCATGGTGGTTCTAATCCCATCTCCATCCCCAGGTCTTTTCCCCATTGCCTTCTGGAGTTCCTACCACATGGCTGCACTCCAAGCACTGGGGGGAGATATGCTACAATAGTTATGGTGGACGTCATTGAGGAATTAAACAGGCATAAAAAATGAGCATGACATATTAAATAATAAAATGGCAATTGGAAAATCCTTGGGCTTATATCAAAACACAGAAACATTATCTTATACTCTCTGTGGAACGGGATGGGATGAAGCGTGCAGCGTGAACGTTTCTACTCTTTGATTAATCTGCGATATGGCAAAGACGGGGAGGAACGACAACTAAATGGAATCCCCTCGAGGGTGTTTTGATTTGGTTCCTGTTCCCGTGCTGGTCAGTCACACAACGTTCTGTTACAAACGTCATAACTGCACCGTACTGTACCGCACTAACTCTCTAAAGAAACATACCAAGTCTAGGGGCTAAAAAGGGAAGTTGGAGCAATCCCATTGGCAGTCACAATGATGGATGTGGACGGAACAGGAGACTAATAAACCTCTCAGAGGAAGAAGACAAAAACAGTCCCAATCGCTGTCTGTCTGGCGCCTGGCCCTAACATACACAAAGGGAAGTGTTTTGTCTGGCTGTGCGAATTACCAGCCACTCTGGGCTCAATCAGGGCACCCATTGGAGCTCAAGACTGGGCTTGTCTCAATGCAAGGTGAAGAGTGATGGCTGACCTTCTATTCATTACAGCCACTGACACCTGAGCTATGCTAAGACAAGCTAATGATGAGCAGGTTATCTCGGCCCCTGATTGAACACTGTCTGCGGGGTCGGAAGAAAACGTGTGTTTCCAGTTTTCAGGGATACAGTATTTTCAACCTAACTTCCGTTTCCCCTTAAAAATGGATGTGGGGACTCTACTCTGGCGTCTTTTTACGCCTGCTACATTAGGTTACCGACGGAATGATCAGCAGCTGATCAACATGCCTCAACAAGAGACAGAGGCTATGTAATAATAATCCTACATGAATTACTTGAATGCCCTTCAATCTGAAAGGAATTGGTTGTTTTTATCCCACATGTAATTGCAGATCACTAGTCATCAAGGAGAAGTGTTAAGAAAAGCAGTCTGTTTAAGAGACAATGGGATCCAGCCAGAGAGTACAGAGGAAAGAGATACACCGGTGATTCTCCCTAAACAACCCAAATATGGTTGTCAGGACCCGGTGCGAGAAACAGTCACTAAATCGGCAGAACCCAGAAGATGAGGCAGACACAGCAGTACTAGAGATGGTGGTTTAATAAAAAATAGATAACTTCCAAAATACAAAGAAAATCCACAAAGTGGTAAAAACAGCAAGGGAAAAAACAAACCTAAAAGACTAATACAAAATACAAAAGAACAAAACCAGAGAACCTCTGGAAAATCCAACAAGAGAAAAATATATGTTCACAACAAGGCTTGGGCTGGGGCTGGGTGCTAACATACAAACACTGAGCAAGGAACTAAGGAACACACAGGGATTAAATACTAACAAGGAACGACATACAGGTGCAAAACAATAAATAGAGCAAGGGAAAAACAAAAGGTACAAAAAAGGTGGCAATGGGGACATCTAGTGACAAAAAAACAGAACAGTCCTGGCCAAAACCTGACAGAATCCCCCTCCTAGGAACGGCTCCTGACGTTCCTACCAGCCTTCTCCAGGGTGGAGGGCCCTGAACTGACGAATGAGGTCAGGGTCCAAGTTGTCCTTGGCAGGAACCCAGGAGCGCTCCTCGGGACCGTAGCCTTCCCAGTCCACCAGATACTGCCAGGACCGCTGCACCCGGCGGGAGTCCAGTATCCGGTGGACGGTATAAGCCGACTGGCCTCCGATGACACGGGGCGGAGGGGGAGGTCTGCCTGCCGGAATAAGGGGAGAAAAAACAGGTTTTAATAAAGAAATGTGAAATGTGGGATTGATTTTAAGGGATCTGGGTAAGTGCAGGCGAAAAGTAACGGGATTGACTCTCCTGGCAATCTTAAAGGGTCCGATGAATCTCTGGGACAGCTTGCGAGACTGCACCCGTAGCGGTAAGTTTTTTGTTGAGAGCCATACTCTCTGGCCGGGGTACAGGGTAGGACCGGGACGGCGACGTCTGTTGGCTTGTCGTTGGTACTGCTGAGAGGAACGCAGAAGATTAAGACGGGCCTTCTTCCACGTAAGCCGACAGCGTCTGATGAACCTTGAGGCTGAAGGCACTCTGACTTCTGCCTCTTGGTCCGGGAACAATAGAGGAGCATAGCCAAACTGACACTCGTGCGGGGATATACCAGTGGAGGAGGAGCACAAGGTGTTGTGCGCGTACTCAGCCCAACAATGAAGGATGACCATGTGGATGGGTTGTTGGAAACCATACATCTGAGGGTGGTTTCCAGCTCCTGATTCATCCTCTCAGTTTGGCCGTTGGACTCCGGATGGTACCCTGAAGATAAACTGGCGTGGCCCCTATGAGTTGGCAGAAGGCCTTCCAAAACCTTGAGGCGAACTGGGGACCTCTGTCGGAAACCATATCTTGCGGGATGCCAAAGACTCGGAACACATGGTTACTACCAACTCAGCTGTTTCTTTGGCAGAAGGTAATTTGGTCAAGGGACAAACCTGGCCGCCTTAGAAAACCTGTCGATGATGACTAGGATCGTAGTATTACCATGGGACGGAGGAAGGCCAGTAATAAAGTCCAGCGAGATATGGGACCAGGGTCGGTGGGGAATAGATAAAGGGTGAAGGAGTCCTTGAGGGCGGAGGTGAGAAGATTTGCCTGGCAGCACACGGAATAGGCTTGACGAAAGTGGCAACGTCTTCTTTTATGGTGGGCCACCAGAACTTACGCTGGATGAACTCCAGGTGCGACCTACGCCCGGGTGACAGGTGAGGCGAGAGGAGTGCCCCCACAGAAGGACTTGGGACCTTGCTGCCTTGGGCACAACAACCGATTAGCAGGACCTCCTCCAGGGCCCGGTTCGATGGCTTGAGCTTGTTTCACGGTATCCTCCACTTGCCACGAGATCGGAGCCACGATCTTAGCGGCAGGAAGAACAGTCATGTCAGTATCTTCTCGAATGGCAGGAGAGTAGACTCGTGACAAGGCATCCGGTTTGAGATTCTTCGACCCGGTCTATAGGTGAGATAAACTGGAAATCGGCTGAAGAAAAGAGACCATCGAGCTTGTCTGGAGTTCAACCGCTTCGCCTGCTGGATATACTCCAGATTTTTGTGGTCGTAAGCACTTGAAACGGTTGAGAAGCCCCCTCGAGCCAGTGTCTCCATTCCTTCAATGCCATCTTAACCGCTAGGAGTTCACGATCCGCCACATCGTAATTCTCTCGGCCGGGGTAAGCGCGGTGAGAGAAGAAGGCGCAAGGATGAAGCCTCTTGTCTTCACCCTCTGAGACAGGACAGCTCCAACACCAACCTCTGATGCGTCTACCTCCACCACAAAAGGTTCATCCGCCGTCGGTAGTGTCAGGATGGGACAGAGGGATGCGCTGCTTGAGTCCTTGGAAGGCCGTCTCAGCTTCTCTTCCCCACAGAAACCTTGTGTTGCACCCTTGGTTAAAGCTGAGAGAGGGGCTGCCACCGAGCTGAAGTTCTTGATGAACTTGCGGTAGAAGTTAGTGAAGCCCAGGAAACGCTGAACTTCCTTAACGGACTTGGGGGTGGGCCAATCTGCTACCGCCCTACCTTCTTGGGGTCCATCTGGACTCGACCGGGTTCACCTACAAATCCCAGGAACTGTACTCGAGAGGAATGGAATTCACACTTTTCCGGCTTAACGTACAAATGGCTGTCTAGGAGGCGTTTGGCACTTGTCTGACATGCTTAGTGTGTTCTTGAAGGGAGCTCGAAAAGATGAGGTGTCATCCAAGTAAACAAACACGAAAATGTTAAGCATATCCCTAAGCACATCGTTTATGAGCGCTTGGAACACAGCCGGGGCGTTGGTCAGGCCGAAGGGCATCACCAAGTATTCGTAGTGACCAGTAGGCGTGTTGAAAGCGGTCTTCCACTCGTCACCGGGTTTGATCGCCACAAGATGGTATGCGTTCCGCAGGTCAAGCTTAGTGAAGACCACTGCTTCCTGGAGCAGCTCAAAGGCTGTGGCCATAAGGGGTAGCGGTAGCGGTTACGGACGGTTAATGGATTAAGTCCCGGTAGTCGATGCAAGGACGTAATCCCCCGTCTTTTTTGGCCACAAGAGAAAAACCCTGCTCGCCGGCGAGGTGGATGGACGGCATGAGGCCTGCTGCCAGAGCGTCCTTGATGTAGGTATCCATAGCAGCTCGTTCGGGAGGAGATAGGGAAAAGATCGCGACCCCTGGGGGGGCAGGTGCCCGGAACAGGTCGATGGGGCAATCGAAGGTCTATGGGGTGGTAGTTTGGTGGCCCTCTGTTTGCTAAATACCGGTTTGAGGTCATGGTAACACTCGGGACTCGGGACAGGTCGATGGATTCTAGAGACTCGGGAGGGGAACTCGGGGAACTTGGGAAGATACAAGTGGCTTGGCCACGTAGGACCCACTGCTGATAGTGCCCACAGACCAGTCGATGTGAGGGTTATGGCTGTGAAGCCAGGTGGTCCAAGGACGAGAGGGAACTCGGAACACGAGGTCAGATGAAGTTCATCACTTCCTGGTGTTGGGAAACTGAAAGACGCAAGGGGGTAGTGACACGAGTGACAAGTCCAGATCCCAAGGGTTCCATCCAACGTAGTAACCTTATGGGGTCACTTAGAGGTTCAGAGGGAACGCCATTCTCCTTCGCCCAGACACCATCCATGAAGTTACCTGCGGCTCCAGAGTCTACCAAGGCTTGAAGGGGAAGCTTGTGGTTGTCCCAGGAAAGGGTAACTGGAATGAGCAGGCGGGAGTTGGATGGATGGGAGGGTTATGTTTCCCGTTACAGTCCTCCCAGGCCTGCACGGGCGAAGAGTGCGTTTTCCCTGGAGCCCGGGACACGTGGAGAGGAAATGGCCCGGTTTGCCGCAATATAGACAGCATCGCTCCCTCATCCGGCGGTCTCTCTCAGCCTGGGAGATGCGGTCCAACCTGCATGGGTTCCGGTGGAGTCAGCGGGGATAAAGGTGGAGACTCGGAGCTGGGACCGATAGGAGCTAGGGTGAGAGATCTACGGTTGAGCTCTCTCTCTCTGACGCTGGTCTATGCGTGAAGCCAACTTGATCAGGGACTCGAGGTTGTCCGGTGGTTCCCGAGTGGCCAGTTCATCTTGGATGGTGTCGGAAAGACCCTTCAAAAAGCACACTGTGAGCGCCTCGTCATTCAGCCTCTCGCTGCTGCCACCGTGCGGAACGGGATGGCATAGTCCGTCACGCTGCGCCGACCTTGGCGGAGAGTCAGGAGCTGTTTGGCTGAGTCAGGACCGCTGGTAGGACCTTGAAACACTCGCTTGAATTCATCAGCAAAGGTAGAGTAGCTGGCACAGCAGGGACTTTGGGCATCCCACACAGCAGTAGCCCAGGCTAGGGCTTTTTCCGACAGCAGGGTGATGATATATGCTATCTTGGACCAGTCGGTGGGGAAATGAGAGGGTTGCAGCTCGAAGGAGGAGAACATTGGGTGAAAACCCCTTACAACCATCGGATCACCTGAGAACCGTTGGGGAGGCGGCGAGAACGAGGTTCAGCCAGGGGTTAACTGCCACGGGCACTTGAGATCTGATGAACTGGAGCGAGCGGTTGCAGGAGAAAGTTGATCAGAAATCTGCTTTATGGAAGTCATCATCTCGCGACAGAAGTTGAGAATGTCCAGCCATTAAGAGGCCTCTTGGCTGAACCAGCAGCGCTTCGTGACGTTGGACAGTCCCCTCGTGGTGGGACAGCATGGGAAAAAAAGTCCTGGGTACTGGCTGCCTCTGGGTCATTTTATGGGCTAGTGTTTCTGCTTCAGGACCCGGTGCGAGAAACAGTCACTAAATCGGCAGAACCCAGAAGATGAGGCAGACACAGCAGTACTAGAGATGGTGGTTTAATAAAAATAAGATAACTTCCAAAATACAAAGAAAATCCCAAAAGTGGTAAAAACAGCAAGGGAAAAAAACAACCTAAAAGACTATACAAAATACAAAAACAAAACCAGAGAACCTCTGGAAAATCCAACAAGAGAAAAATATATGTTCACAACAAGGCTGGGGCTCGGGTGCTAACATACAAACACTGAGCAAGGAACTAAGGAACACACAGGGATTAATACTAACAAGGGAACGACATAACAGGTGCAAACAATAATAGAGCAAGGGAAAAACAAAAGGTACAAAAAGGTGCAATGGGGACATCTAGTGAAAAAAAACCAGAACGTCCTGGCCAAACCTGACAATGGTTTCTCCCTAAACAACCCAAATATGGTTCTCCCTAAACAACCCAAATATGGTTCTCCCTAAACAACCCAAATATGGTTCTCCCTAAACACCCAAATATGGTTCTCCTAAACAACCCAAAAATGTTCTACCTAATAACCCAAAAAATATTTTCCCTAAACAACCAAAATGATTCTCCCTAAGCAACCAACATATGATTCTCCCTAAAACAAAAGATAAATGAAAGCTCCTTACAATAGCATAGATGGATATCATTGCAACAGCTAAGCAGTACAGTTTCATAGAGAATTGTAGCAAAGCCACATGGTTGGTAATCTGAACCGATCTCATTATTTTATTATTTATCTTATGTGTATATCTGTTGTATGGTTGCCAATGTTTTTAATGTTGTTTTTATTGATGAACCTGACTGGCACAACACATTTCACAATTGGGACAATAAAGATACTTGACTCCAACTGAACAATAGAGCATATCTTTGAAAAAAGCACATCAGGTTGGGTTTGAGGGCATTCATAGCCAACGGTGCAGATGTTTGCTGTAAAGTGCTTCATTTTTTTTCCAGGGATAGCCGAGATTTCAGACCTAAGAGGCAAGAATCCAAGCCAAGTTCAGTGATAAAGTCGATAGCGTAACAGTGTTCTGGTAGCAATAAGCAGACCGGAATGCAGATACGTGGCACAAACGGAAGACAGCCGAGGCCAAGGACCTCAGTGAACAGAAATGCTATCGCCACGGAGACAGAGATCGTCTGCGATGGAGCCTGGACAAAAATGTATATAGGACTAGGAGATATTTACTACAAAAATATATATAGGACTAGGGATATTTACTAAAACATGTATATAGGACTAAGGATTTTACTACAAACATGTATAATGGACTAGGAATATTTACACAAACATGTATATAGGACTAGGATATTTACTACAAAATGTATATAGGATTAGGATATTTACTACAAACATGTATATAGGACTAGGGATATTTACTACAAAAATGTATTTAGGACTAGGGATATTTACTACAAAAATGTATTAGGACTAGGATATTACTCAAAACATGGATTACTTTGAATGTCAAACATGTAGAATAAGACTTTAGACTCAACTCCAGTCTGATCCCTGTCGTACTAGCTTCATTACACAGAGATCCTTCTCCCAACAATTAGAAAATGTCGTGAATGGAGAGGATGTGCTGTTGTATTAAAACATTTGCTCTGGCACTCGTGACTTCCTGTGTACACATTGTCCTCGCCTCTCTAACAAGCTGGGATTATTTATGTGAGATCTCTGCGCTATGATAAATTACAAGATAGAACTAAGACCAAGTCCCATAGCGTTTCTTACTGCTGTTGTCTCCCCTCTCTGTCCCTCAAATGACCGGCCAGAGTTTATCTCTCCTCTGGATTGGTGCATTCCTCAGACGTTGCCTATGCATTTCTCATCTGGGTTGTGTGTCTTGCGGGAGAGTGAGATCTTTTTGGCCTGAGACGTGTGGTGGTGTGTGTGTGTGTGTGTGTGTGTGTGTGTGTGTGTGTGTGTGTGTGTGTGGTGTGTGTGGTGTGTGTGTGTGTGTGTGTGTGTGTGTGTGTGTGTGTGTGTGTGTGTGTGTGGTGTGTGTGTGTGTGTGTGTGGTGTGTGTGTGTGGTGTGTGTGTAGTGTGTGTGTGTGTGTGTGGTGCGTGTGCGTGTGTGTGTGTTTACAATACTCAACTGTTCTGTAATAGGATATGTGTGTGTAGAGGGGACATCTGTTATCTTGTTATTTAGGTTAGTCTTTCCTGTAAAAGAAACAGTGCTGTTTCACTACGACTCACTGCCATTACGGGGTAAGGGTCTTCTCTAGTACGCTTCTGTTATTCTCACCTCATTCAGAAACAGAAAAATCTAAAGATTCCATGTGGAGCACTCATGTCACTGACACTGACTCAGACACATTGTAAAACAAATTGTACACTTACTCACTGTCTCTCTATCTCTCTCTCTCTCTTTATATATCTCTCTCTTTATCTCTCTCTTTCTTTATATCTCTCACTCTCTCGCATATGGCATTATTAAAACTTATTGACACACTCTTTCTCACTCACTCACTCACTCACTCACTCATCACTCACTCACTCACTCACTCACTCACTCACTCACTCACTCACTCACTCACACACAACACACACACACACACACACACACACACACACACACACACACACAACACACACACACACACACACACACACACACACACACACACACACACACCACACACACACCACAACACACACACACACACACCACTTCTTGTTAGTGATGAGTCACCTTGCCAGGGCAGCCTCCTCTCCAGGACTATAGCTGATGGCATGGTGGGGCTCTCCACCATTAATGTCTTTCACACACATTCCGCCCCAGACATACCAAAAGCCACCCGAGAGCCTGGATGGCCTGCTAAAGACATCACACTTTAACTGTCTGCCTGTTTTTTCCACCAAATAACTATTCTCTTTCCCTCTTATTTCCATCAATATGAATCTGTACTCACTGTAGTTAAATGGTTAAATAAATATCGGTATGCTTTTTTTTAACACGGTTGACTGAAATTGTAACATGAGCCTTTCCGTGGTGATTTGCTAGAATTTATATTTTTCCTGAAGACTTCTTCTGGCACTGTCAGGAATTTAGTAGCGCTCTCCAAGTAATGTTATTCTCTGTCGTATTTCTGTGGAATCATTATATTGAAATACATTTCACCGTTGTTTAGTTTGGAGGATAGTACAATCCAAATTCTCAGAATATATTGGTTGTCTTTGTATCCCTTTTCTTTCCATACTTCATCAACTCTCTTTGGTGAGAATATCATGAAGTTGCATAAAAGCACAATGACAAAGAGACTCCGATCAGTTCAAGGGGAGATATTGTGACTGGGAGAAACAAATACCTTAGTTTGGTAACTGACCTCAAACCTACAGTACCACTATCAATCACTTGTGTTATTGTCCCATTTTCACCCTCCCTAACTCCTGTGAGGGATTCTAAATGGAGGATGGTGGGCGGCCATTTTGTGTTGTGGTGGGAATAGAGCACCTGATGTTATTGGTGAAACTAACAAAGCACAGCTGTGGTTGATTAGGGAGCCAAGGTGAGTAGAGACTGGGTTATTTTGTAGTTACCCCATCCCTCCTGGGAGAGACCTGGGAGTTTTCGTTAACACTTAAAGGAAAAATCCACTCAAACTATATACAGTACCAGCCAAAAGTTTGGACACTTTATTTTTTACTATTTTCTACATTGTAGAATAATAGTGAAGACATCAAAACTATGAAATAACAAATATGGAATCATGTAGTAACCAAAAAAGTGTTAAACAAATCAAAATATATTTTATATTCGTAACCACCCTTTGCCTTGATGACAGCTTTGCACACCTTTGGCATTCTCTCAACGAGCTTCATGAGGAAGTCACCTGGAATGCATTTCAATTAACAGGTGTGCCTTGTTAAAAGTTAATTTATGGATTTCTTTCCTTCTTAATGCATTTGAGCCAAACAGTTGTTTTGTGACAAGGAAGGGGTGGTATTCAGAATGTAGCCCTATTTGGTAAAATACCATATTATGTCAAGAACAGCTCAAATAAGCAAAGAGAAATGACAGTCCATCATTGCTTTAAGACATGAACATTTCAAGAACTTTGAAAGTTTCTTCAAGTGCAGTCGCAAAAACCATCAAGCGCTATGATGAAACCACCACAGGAAAGTAAGACCCAGAGTTACCTCTGCTGCAAAGGATAAGTTCATTAGAGTGCACCTCAGATTTGCAGCCCAAATAAATGCTTCACAGAGTTCAAGTAACAGACACATCTCAACATCAACTGTTTAAAGGAGACTGCGTGAATCAGGCCTTCATGGTCGAATTGCTTCAAAGAAACCACAACTAAAGGATACCAATAAGAAGAATAGACTTGCTTGGGCCAAGAAACACGAGCAATGGACATTAGACCGGTGGAAATCTGTCCTTTGGTCTGATGAGTCCAAATTTGTGACTTTGTGAGATGCAGAGTAGGTGAACGGATGATCTCCGCATGTGTGGTTCCCACAGTGAAGAATGGAGGAGGAGGTGTGGGGGTGCTTTGCTGGTGACACTGTCAGAGATTTACTTCGAATTCAAGGCACACTTAATCAGCACAGCTACCAAAGCATTCTGCAGTGATACGTCATCCCATCTGGTTTGCGCTTAGTGGAACTATCATTTGTTTTTCAACAGGACAGAATCACCCCACCTCAACCTAATTGAGATGGTTTGGGATGAGTTGGACCGCAGACTGAAGGAAAAGCAGCCAACAAGTGCTCAGCATATGTGGGAACTCCTTCAAGACTGTTGGAGAAACATTCCTCATGAAGCTGGTTGAGAGAATGTCAAGATTTTACAAAGCTGTCATCAAGGCAAAGGGTGGCTACTTTGAAGATGTTTGTTTAACCCTTTTTTGGTTATTACGTGATTCCATATGTGTTATTTAATAATGTAGAAAATAGTAACCAATAAAGAAAAACCTTGAATGTGTAGGTGTGCCCAAACTTTTGACTGGTACTGTGTATATAAATGATATACAATACCATTCAAAAGTTTGGGGTCACTTAGAAATGTCCTTGTTTTCCATGAAAACATGCATGAAATGAGTTGCAAAATGAATTGGAAATATAGTCAAGACGTTGACAAGGTTATAAATAATGATTTTTAATTGAAATAATAATTGTGTCCTTCAATCTTTGCTTTCGTCAAAGAATCCTCCATTTGCAGCAATTACAGCCTTTCAGACCTTTGGCATTCTAGTTGTCAATTTGTTGAGGTAATCTGAAGAGATTTCACCCCATGCTCCCTGAAGCACCTCCCACAAGTTGGATTGGCTTGATGGGCACTTTTTACGTACCATACGGTCAAGCTGCTCCCACAACAGCTCAATAGGGTTGATATCCGGTGACTGTGCTGGCCTCTCCATTATAGACAGGATACCAGCTGACTGCTTTTTCCCTAAATAGTTCTTGCATAGTTTGGAGCTGTGCTTTGGGTCATTGTCCTGTTGTAGGATGAAATTGGCTCCAATTATGCGCCGTCCACAGGGTATGGCATGGCGTTGCAAAATGGAGTGATAGCCTTCCTTCTTCAAGATCCCTTTTACCATGTACAAATCTCCCACTTTACCACCACCAAAGCACCCCCAGACCATCACATTGCCTCCACCATGCTTGACAGATGGCGTCAAGCACTCCTCCAGCATCTTAAAAAATATTCCTCTTTGTGATCCGAACACCTCAAACTTAGTCTGTCCATAACACTTTTTTCCAATCTTCCTCTGTCCAGTGTCTGTGTTCTTTTGCCCATATTAATCTTTTATTTTTATTGGCCAGTCTGAGATATGGCTTTTTATTTGCAACTCTGCCTAGAAGGCCAGCATCCCGGAGTCACCTTTTCACTGTTGACGTTGAGACTGGTGTTTGCGGGTACTATTTAATGACCCTGCCAGTTGAGGACTTATGAGGCGTCTGTTTCTCAAACTAGACACTCTAATGTACTTGTCTTCTTGCTCAGTTGTGCACCGGGGCCTCCCACTCCTATTTCTATTCTGGTTAGAGCCAGTTTGTGCTGTTCTGTGAAAGGAGTAGTACACAGCGTTGTACGAGATCTTCAGTTTCTTAGCAATTTCTCGCATGGATAACCGTAATTTCTCAGAACAAGAATAGACTGACGAGTTTCAGAAGAAAGTTCTTTGTTTCTGGCCATTTTTGAGCATGTAATCGAACCCACAAATACTGATGCTCCAGATACTCAACTAGCCTAAAGAAGGCCAGTTTTATTGCTTCTTTAATCAGAACAACAGTTTTCAGCTGTGCTAACATAATTGCAGAAAGGGTTTTCTAATTATCAATTAGCCTTTTATGATAAACTTGAATTAGCTAACACAACGTACCGTTGGAACACAGGAGTGATGGTTGCTGATATTGGTTCTCTGTACGCCTATGTAGATATTCCATAAAAAATCTACCGTTTCCAGCTACAATAGTCATTTACAACATTAACAATGTCTATACTGTATTTCTGATCAATTTGATGTTATTTTAATGGACAAAAAATTAGCTTTCCTTTAAAAAACAAGGACATTTCTAAGTGACCCCAAACTTTTGAACGGTAGTGTATATATATATATTTATATTTTGTCCACTGTTAATATAATCCCAAAATGTTTTGCATGTCAGCAGTCAAGTTTTCAAGATATTGGACTTTCAAGAAGCGAAGTGTCACTTCATGATGATGTGGCAAGTGACTCTTTGCATCTTACATAGGACCGACCACCATTGAGGAAATACCTGGCTTACCACTTGTTGAAGGCTAACTTGAGCACTGTTAAACAATATTACAGATTCTTGGAAATACTCTGACGGGAATAAACTCAATGGCCATGATATGGAATTAACAGTGACTCCAGTAGTTTCAGCTCCTTGTCCATTATGTCCAGTTTATTTACCACTACATGACTAAAACTACCACTACTGAACCCACTGCATAGATGTCACCTGTTTCTGTATTTACATGACTTAAATTACAACTATTGAATCCACTGCATAGATGTCACCTGTTTCTGTATTTACATGACTTAAATTACAACTACTGAACCCACTGCATAGATGTCACCTGTTTCTGTATTTACATGACTTAAATTACAACTATTGAATCCACTGCATAGATGTAACCTGTTTTTTTATTTACCCATCCCGTGTGTTCTGATGGCTGGGTGTTTAAAGACTGGTCCAAAGAACCCTTCTCTATCCACACCCCTGATACTTCACCCCCCCTACTGAACCACTAGGACCACTAGTTCTGAAGACACACCTGGGAATACATTGCCAAACCCTTTCCCCCTAACCCAGTCTGAATTAGCATGTTGTATTTAGCGGCCTCTGGAAATGGGCATCCAAACCCCAAACAAGCCTACATCTCAAATCAAATGTGTTGGTCGCATACACATATTTAGCAGATGGTATTGTGGGTTTAGCGAAATGCTTGCGACACCAAGCCAGTGTTGTACCATATTGGACCCCTTATCTACGAGCATTTAATATCAGATACCAGATTGATGATATAGGCTCGGTACCTGATATCATCAATGAACAGATGTAAAACAGATGCTCCTTTAGCTCAGTGCATGGGGTTGTGGGCTAGCTTGTGCATTGCATTCCATTTAAGCACATTTTGACTGACATGGCTCACAGCCTTCCTCCTTGCCAGCTCATCAAGCCTAGTCATGATTAGAGCAGCCCAGGCAGATTCCACACCCCCCAGAAAGTGCTGACTATGGGTCACAGCATCTCACAGCACGTACAGCTTCATAATGGATTAATGCAACTCACATATGAATGATGCCGTCTGTTCCGAGTCTGGTTTCTGCTGACATTGGGGAAATCACTGGTTCAATAGGCAGAATGAATGTAGACGTAACAAATAAGTATAACTGTGGAATATGTCTCTGGTGTCTTCACGATACAAAATGTATTAGCGAGGTTTAARACAAAATGTATGTTAGAAATCATCGTAAAATGCAAAACGCAATAAGTGGAAAAGCAAAACGATTGACTTAAAATTCGGATTCTCTTTCAAACAACATGATTAGATAGAACACAACTTGCGTTAATAAAAACGCAGGCATTCCTTGAACGTGATTCAATGTAATCAAACAGTGTGCTGTCCTTGCAGAGCAATGGCCTCTGGAGGACTAGCCAGGAGGAATGCATAAAACATGGCCAACCGATGTTCTGTAGTAGGAGCACAAACTAATATTTATCACACGTGGCYCGAGTTCCCAAAAGCCCGCAGGACGCTTCGCTGTACAGCGCCAAAGCACTCTCTTGTCTCTCTGGTTCACCGAATCCGTCCTCCCATGGTTAAACCTTTCCTACTACCTCCAACCCAGATGTTGTGAATCCCTCAAAACACCCCGCATTCCTCTTCCTATCCATCCTGAAGAGGAAATAGGCCACTGATTAATGTCTTGTTGTTGGACCGTCGACCACAGTGATGCTTGTTACTGTCGAGCRCGGTCTGGGAGGTGAGGTCTTCTATTCATTCCAGTCTCCTATCTGTTTTTTGGCCTATTATTGGATAAATGTGATGAGGACCAGTAATCACTACTGTAACTGGATAACAGGCAGAAATGTGTTCTTCTGTAGATCTATAGTGTAAGGTCATGATCACATGCTGTAGGCTATAGGTTGAGCAAACATTGATGCAGGTCATGTTTCTTTTTGTAACTCGCCCATTGTGTGAACTTAAGACTTCATTTTGGTAACCATGACATCTCATTATGAGACACAGGGAAAATATCGATATGTCTGAAAGCTCTTTTTGTTACAGAGTTTGGCACTCTGAAGCTCTGGCGATACTATAAACTAATTTTATAATTCCAAATGGTTCTGGGAATGTTGAGTCTGCCTCTGGCAGAAAGACTGCTGTCTGGCTACTGGCTCTGTTTCGACCCAGCAAATCAAAAACAGACTCGACTAGAGAGCAGATTGTGCACCCAACACATTTGTACTCATACTATAGTAAAGGAGTGTTACAGAGTAATGACTACTTAAGATGAGAAGAAAGCACATTTTTATTTGTCATATAGTGTACCGTGTTTCGAGACAAAGTGAAGTGACACATATACACACGTATCAGTCACACATATACACAGTTACAGTACTAACAAGTGTTAATGCTGCTTTCCAAGCATAAAGCAACAAGATATCCAAAAAGGCTTACTGTACTTACTGGCTTATTAATCTGTTATTACATATGTTATCCCAATACAGTTAGAGAGGTACAAGGCCTGTGTAATATCTGCAAGACTGGGAGCTTAGCAGTGTTTCCCATAGAAAGTTAGCGTGGGGGGGGTCATTGGTAGAGGGAAGGGCCAACAGCACCATCTCCGATCAACACTTTTAGACGCCGTCCTATTGGCCGCAGAGACAAAATGTTGATGTTTTAAAGAAATTTCCTGCAATTCTACACATTTTGCCATGGGGCGGAGAGAACATTTGACAGTTTTAAAGCTATTTTCCTGCAATTCAACACATTATGTCATGGGGCTGATGGATGAGAGAAAAAAAATCTGTTTTAAAGCTAATTACCTGCAATCTCCATAGACAAACATTGGCAGTAGAATGGCCTTACTGAAGAGCTCAGTGACTTTCAACGTGGCACCGTCATAGGATGCCAACAAGTCAGTTCGTCAAAATGTCTGCCCTGCTAGAGCTTCCCCGGTCAACTGCAAGTGCTGTTATAATGAAGTGGAAACGTCCAGGAGCAACAACTGCTCAGCCGCAAAGTGGTAGGCCACACAAGCTCACAGAACGGGACCGCCGAGTGCTGAAGCGTGTAGCGCGTAAAAATTGTCTGTCCTCAGGTGCAACACTCACTACCTAGCAGTGGAAAAACCTTCTCTGGAGTGATGAATCACGCTTCACCCTCTGGCAGTCCGACGGACAAATCTGAGCTTGGCAGATGCCAGGAGAACGCTACCTGCCCGAATGCATAGTGCCAACTTGAAAGTTTGGTGTAGGAGAAATAATGGTCTGGGGCTGTTTTTCGTGGTTTGGCCTAGGCTCTTAGTTCCAGTGAAGGGAAATCTTAATGCTACGGCATACAATGACATTCTAGACGATTCTGTGCTTCCAACTTTGAGGCAACAGTTAGGGGAAGGCCCATGCCCCTGTGCACAAAGCAAGGTCCATCCAGAAATGGTTTGATGAGATCGGTGTGGAAGAACTTGACTGGCCTGCACAAAGCCCTGACGTCAACCCCATCGAACACCTTTGGGATGAATTGGAATGCAGACTGCGAGCCAGGACTAATCACCCAACATCCGTGTGCGACCTCACTAATGCTCTAGTGGCTGAATGGAAGCAAGTCCCCGCAGCAATGTTCCAACATCTAGTGGAAAGCCTTCCCAGAAGAGTGAAGGCTGTTATAGCAGTAAAGGGGGACCAACTCCATATTAATGCCCATGATTTTTTTTTACAGATTGCCTGTAAAAGAAAGGCTGATTAGAAAACAAACTAGTTTACAGTGGTCGGAAGTTGCCAGTAGTATGTCCCAAGAGGTTTGTGCGGAGCTGAGAGATCCGGGATTTGATTGATTGCTTTCTTCTGAAATGTTTCTTTGAGCGAGTGCTTTAATCAGATCCATTGTGAGTTTTAACTTCTTATGGCTGCAGGGGCAGTATTGAGTAGCTTGGATGAAAGGTGCACAGAGGTGCCCATAGTAAACTGCCTGCTCCTCAGTCCCAGTTGCTAATATATGCATATTATTATTCGTATTGGATAGAAAACACTCTGAAGTTTCTAAAACTGTTTCAAAAACCTGAGAAAAAATCCAAACAGGAAGTGGAAATTCTGAGGTTGGTAGATTTTCAACACAGCCCCTATTGAACAAACAGTGGGATATGGATGAGTTTGGTGGTCCACCAGCTTCAAACAGCTGTAAAAACGATATTTTTTGTTATTGAAAAATATTTCACAATGATTTAGATGTTACAAAGATTCCCTACACTATTCAAATTGACCGAACAGTCCACTAGATAACACAGCCACAAAGTCAGAACGTCTTTCCCAGTTTGACAACAGATGCTGCTTCGGCGGGAGAAATCAACAGGCGAATATCACAGCCAATCACAACACTGGTGGGTAAGTAATACTGTCAAACACTATCATTGCGCCAGATATATTATTGACATTTTCTGAAATTACAATGCAAAAATTCGAATAAATCCTGTGCAACACCTTTAATTGAGGCATGATGAGCTATTTGTAAGCTAGCTCAAGGAGAGGTGCATTTAAAGTTATACTCCCCCAAACTCATTCCCTCACAAACAACACCTCAGCTAGCACCTCTCTAGCCAAGCAGCTGTGTTATCCTCCTCGTTTTTCTCCTCATTATTAGAGGGTGTGAGGTAAGCTTGGCCAATCGAGAAGTAGTGTTCCCCCCTCGTTCACGTCGAAAGCCTGTTGCCATGGCGAGGAGAAGTTCCGTCGTACATTGAATGGGCAAGTTAATACCACAACAGCACTCGCTCGAAGCAAGTGTTTCCGTTGCCTGTGTGTTTCAACGCTGTGTGGGGCCAGAGATTGAGAGAGAAGAGGCAGAATGCCAGGCTGGTCTCTCTGAAAGGCCCTTTGTGTAAAAACCTAATGCACAACTGACAAACGCTTTCCTTGCTTATGAATACAGATTGTGAATCTATACTTGAGAAGTTAAGTGGCAAGTAAGTCAAGGTAACAGTGGCCTCCATTTCACAGTGATATTTATTATTGAAACTTTTTTGGGGTCAGTCCATCGTTATATATTCATGTATGTGAACATACAAGAATATTTAAATGATGTTTATTCAAGACGTACTGTAGATGACGTCAGCATGTCTTCCATTCTCTATTATTACTTAGTTGTCAATACAATTCAACTCTCACCAAGATAACAACACCATCCATTTTACAAGGATATTCATCGATGRAACTTTCTGTGGGTCAAGTTCACGGGCCTGTGTTTACGTGTGTATGAACATCCAGGAYAATTAATGCGTTTTAATGGGAACGGCATGGCCTTCAAAACCCAGACATTCCAGTGAGCAGCTTTCACTAGGCCACTAATGACATAGCTGGTGCGTTTTATTTCACCATAATGATTTATCAGACTGTGAATACGGCACTCTCGCCTCCTCGTCCGTGAAAAGTAGCCATCGATGCCAGCAGTTAGTGCCCTGCCAGGGACCGTGTGTGTGTGTGTGTGCTTATGCTTGTGTGTGTGTGTACACGACTCAGGAGGTTTACTCTAGTTACGAACCCAATGGGACGGGATTCCTCCGGAGTGATTAGCATACAAATGCTGTGCCGCACAGCGCCACTCCGATTGGCCCAAAAAAGGTCACTTCCCACAGTACCTTTGGCTCAGAACTTGATTGTTCTCTTTTTTTCGATGGACTGTCATTGCTGTTACAGCTCCTGCCATTGGCTTGCAGAGTCSGTYTTTTGTCCYTCTCTTCCCTGGTGAGTTTCTGATGTCTGTTTAGCCCGTCACAGTAGACTTTCTCTGGGTCTAGAGATGAGTCTGACAGAGCTCCTCTGCACTACTCCTGTTATAACACTTAACAAGTCCAAGATGGGATTTCTGAAAGGAGCTTCTGTTGCAATTCTGAAAMCTCTGCTTGGGTCCCATTGTTAGTCAATTAGTACTGTAGCATGTGTACTGCAAACACCCCATTCTAATACAGGATGATTGTTGGTGTCTATAAGGATTATTCACATGAATAAAGATGTATAAAGACCTAAATCAATCAACTGTTGAGTTTTTCAACCAAAAGCTCCCAGTCACCTTCAAATGATGAGACCAGTAGAGAAGCTGGAAACCCGTTTGAAGCCCTTGCTCTGTGGAGTCCATTAGAAATCATTTGTCTTTGTATTTTTAAAAAGTATGAAAATGTATGCACTCACTATTGTAAGTCGCTCTGCATAAGAGCTTTTGCTGAATGACTAAAATGTCAAATGTAAATGTGTCACCCAGATGCAGTCATTCAAAGACCACCACTCTTTACTGGCAGTGTAAACCTAGCCACATCAGGCGTTTCTTTTGTTCRCTCTGAATCAAACGTCATGTCATTCCTGTTTGCTACTGAGAGCCTGTTGCATAGTTGACCACAAAATGTCAGAGGTCACTAAACCACCTTCATAGGGACACAATGATCTCACCAAGATTGAGTGCCTCAGCCAATCCCTGGAAGGACCCTTGTTCTGTAAAGACGCGCAACGGATTATTGCAATGTCAGTTAATCATCGTTGCACTGTCAGTGCTGTAACCATACCATCTGAGAAACACAGCATCCACATTCATCATACCCCAAACACCCTATAAAGTTCTGCTGAAAGAGGACACCTCTTACTTCCTGTGTGATATTTATCACTTATCACAGTTATATCACACCCATTTAGTGATTATTGAGGTGTGATATGGGCCTGTATTTYACAGCAGGTCCTTCAGGGCACRCAGGTGTCAGGATATCAAGCTAACTGGGTCTAAATKACCTAWTTGACGCCCAAAAGAGGCTGGGTTGGTATGCTTCACACATGTCTTCACATACCTGAATTAATAACGAATGATTAATAACTTGATTTGAAGACACGCCAGACTCAGGAAGCATGCCATCCAGGACTAATGTACGCAACCACCAATCTTGGAACTGTCACGCTTACTGATGGGCTAAAGTAGATGTATTCACAAAGATCCAGACTACTGTCAGGTTTGGAGTGATGGTGGGTGTCATTGGCAAGTATTAACTAAAATGATTCACTTAAAGATCAAGGCAATTAATTAAAACAATTGTTACAGAGAAAAAGGTATATATATGAACCTGTTTCGACAGGTAGTCTTCAAAAAGCCAATCCTACCCTTTTTTGATACCCAATCCAGCCTCCATTTTGAACTCCACCTCCTTCTTGCCTAAGSTTGTTTCCCAACATCAGACAGTAGCCTCTCAAGAGACATCACAATCATCTTTAATAGATATAATTTTAATAGTATCTTGTCATATTTCTGCTGTGGTAAATTATTTGACCCAGAGAGKGTAGCCATGTTGTGGTCAGTCAGTTTCCAGCCCTGCTCTGTTCTAATCAAGAGGACTGAGATGAGGCTGAGGCTGAAGGGAGTCTGGGCTTGACGGAGGCAACAGCCTCACAGTGTCATGGCAAGCTGGCGTGGAAACAGTGTGATTTTATACGGGAAGAGGGTGGGACAGTGACAAAGAAGGGAAGAAGCGGGGGAGAGACGAGGGAGGGAGGGAGGGAGAAAGAGAAGACTAAATGGAGAAAATGAGCAAGTAAGGGGAAGGGTAACGAGGGAGAGATTGAGAGACAGAAAGATAAAAGGAAGGGGGAGGGAGAAATGTGAGAGATGGAGGGAGAATGCTGAGTAATGGAAAGAGAGGTGGAGACTGTGTTCGTTTAGCCCCGAGTGCTTTTCCAAACCATTTAGAGCTATGTTTAGGCCTATCTGTGTGCTGTGGAGCGAGGATAAGCCGACCTCGGGCAAAACCTTACACACACAGAAAAAAGTAGATAATGGAACATTGAAGTTGACACCTCAGAGGATTAGGGGTCTCTACTGTCCAACCAAACATTATCCCTGGGGTTTGATAGAGAGAAGCTGTAAGTTGACAAAAAACGGAGACTTTTGTGACAACCCCTGATGATCCCAGTACAACACCTATATTAGTGATTACAGGTATAGAACCTTCCTTGATCCACTCAGTCATTTTTAAAGTCCTTAAGACCACCTGGAGGCCATGTGAACTGAGCTGTTTCATTTTTAAAGTCCTGCCTGAAGGTCAAAAATAATGACCTGTTGACAGTTCTCTCCTCTTCTTTCCTCTCCCCATATCCCTCTGCCCCTCCTCCCTCTCTCGCCATCCACCACTCCTCTTTCCCTTCCACCTTTCCTTTCCATCCCCACTTCCCTCTCCTTTACGCTCACTCTCTTCCCCTCCATCCCCCCAAATTCTTGGTTATCTTCACGAACCCTGGCTAACAAGTTGAATCAGCAATACAAAATTGGGTTTAATTATTTATTTACTAAATACCTAACGAATCACACAGAATTACATATACACAGAATGAATCATACCTTGATTACAAATTATGTCATAAAGGAAAACGTCCCTAGTGGACGGAACAGATTTGACAGCTGGTTACACAAAGAAAAGGGGGTTGGGTTTGAGTGAAAGAGCGGGAAGACTGATAAACAAAGGGAGAAGCTATTCCCTCTATCGGGCCGTAGGCAGCTACTCTATCATAAATACAGAATCTTATGCATTCTAAATTACCGCCCATTTTGAAAAGGAAAATGCAATAATTATTTACTCTGAGCTGCGCTTCAATAGGTTGGTGGTAGATGGAAAGCCGTGTTGCCCAACAGAGTCCTTTGTTCTTTGAAGAGTGTCTCTGGTGGTGAACGGGATACGTTGTAGTGTTGTCGTTGTGTGGTAGACGGGATACTCTGTCTGTCCTCTCCTAGCCCACATTTACAGCGGCCGCTGCTAACTCAACGGCTAGGAGGTATCACTTCTGTAGCAAATAAGAGTTCAAAGTTCATACCATTCGCAACCAAAGCTCACGCTGAGGTTGGCTTCGTTCTGTAGTTATTATCTGAATCCTTCTGACATCGGACCGTCGTCCTAATGTACACGGAACCAGAGGTTACATTTTCGTCAAGGGCTTATATAGTGGAGGGAGAGAAGGGTGTGTTTCATAGTTTATAACCCATGTCTCTTCACAGGGGCAGGCCACTGATTGAGCAGAGCTCTAATCTTATGAAAACCCAATTCTCTCATTTGGAAGCTAAAATTACATTTAATCTTTTCACAAATAGTTTCATTTAAATTGCACAACAATTCCATGTGAATCTGATAACTATAATGTGTAGACTTTCCCAGATACAGTTTATGTTGCCCTGTCATCAGTCATAATGTCGCATATTTTCAACTGGTTTTATTACCGAAATATGTTTCCTTTCCCTCCACTTGTTTGATGTTCCCAGACTCTCTATGTTTAACAAAGGCTATTCAAGAGTCCCTCAGTAGAGTGAAGAGAGAGGGAAGGGAGAAAGGTATTTATGGGGGGGGTCATAAACCTTACCCACAGGCCAACGTCATGACAGTATTATCTCAGTGTTTGTATTCGTGGGCCTCTACCCCGAGGCTTCATCCAAGACCTCCACACAGTGCCAAAGAYCATGACCCACCCTTCTTTTTCTCTGTCTGACTCCCTTGTCCCCTCCTCCCCCTAGATATGATTAAATGCATAGAGAAAGAATGAATATAACTGGAGTCCCCATTCAAGTCAATGATTCATCTGTTCTATTCATTCTATTTCTATGCATTTAATACTATCCGATAGGCGAAATCCAGATAGATCACTTTTGAAAAACTGGCCCTGTATTTCAGTTGAACCTTTCCTGACCCTACAAAAAAGTAAGAAACTCGACCAGAATCTGAATCAAAGACAGTACAAAATGACAACCATTTAAAAAGTCGTTTAACTCAACAAGTGAAAATACCTTTTCAATGTTACCTGCTTTTGTATTTTGAGACTGGGTGTTTTTATGGTTCAGTTTGTTGGGTTGGTTTCTGAGTGATTTAAGACAGTCGTACTGATACCTTGGTCATGACCAATGTCTATGGTGGGTGGGCTTCTTTCCTTAGCTTGGAGAAGGATAATTTGAGATGGATACGGCTGGAATGCTGTACTTCCATTAGAGACAAAGTCTACTAGCTAAAGTTCAGCCATTTTACCAGATCTTTGATCTGAGCGTGATGAATAGGGAGTACGTACGTCTCCGGACAGGTAGAGCACGAATGAGAGTAACGCAAGGAAACAGAAAGACGTAGAGTGGAAGAAACAATAGGAGGATGACTCAGCAGACAAGGAGACGAGTTGTCCTACAGACTCGCAATGGCATAAGCCAGGAAAAACACCTGAATGGGTAGGGAGCTGACTACTCACACGTAAACAGTAGCTACAAGCAGAGGCAGCACCATGTTATGGTTAGAGGAACTGCTAATTGGAGACCTTTCGTTCAAGTATCACACATTTATGATCCAACAGGTCCATATGAAGTCGACTCGCGTGTTAATCCCTAACTGCAGTACCTCACCCAGTAACACAATCATAGTCACTCAACAGCACGCATCGAATATGATACTCGCGCAAACACTACCAGAGATCTTTAGGACCTATCTGCATCAGTAGATCGATTAGTGCTCACAGACTCACGAGAAAGCACTGGAATAAATCTTCAAAATGGCCACACTGTTGCAGTCACTATAGAATTATCAATCAGGCTTGTCAGTCTGAGAAGGACACAAAAGGTAACTTTCGAGAGAACCATGATGGATGAGGACTCTCCCACTAACTAGATTAGTCCACAGAGCTCAGAATGCCCTGGAACTCTCAACTAGTGAGACTCTCGCTACACGCTCGAACCATTTACATCGCAGGAATGATGTGAAACAATTTGGCGACTTCTTCGCCAGCATACCTTGGAGTTCACTCACAGACGAGTATATTGCATCATGGACACACCAAATGGAGAACCACACTGCGCCAGTTTGGAGAGTACTAGTCAGACAGGTAGCAAAGCAATATTGAGATGCAATGCGAGAGACGGAGAGGACGCATAACATAGTGTGCTCCACACTGTAACACCTTAAGTAGTTCGAAGGCACAGAAAGTGCACCTGATAAACATATGAGGACTCTGTCGCTATGTAAGTCTCACTTACGATTTGTCCCATCTGAGAGACAGTAATTGTCCGTTGATATATCACCACAAGAGACATCTTCTCCCAGGAGCATTGAGTCCACAGGCAGCACTCGCGCAAGACCATATCGCGCACGACACTCTCCGCAGTAGAGAACTCACGCTGACCGACCACGCTTGTAACCATGTACAGAGAGAGATATGGAGCCTCTCCCAGTAACATTAGTCACAGACGATATGATCTGTGAGGAAGCAGCAATGTGAGATCCCTCCCAGTGAACACATTAGTCACTAGGACAGAATGGCCGGGAAACCTAATGGAGACTCTCCGCAGTAACATTAGTCCCACAGGCAAGAGATGACTGGAAACCTATGGGAGAACACTCCCAGGTAAACAGATGAGTCCAACAGACCATGACATGAGTGAAAAACCAATGGGAACTCTACCCAGTAACTAGTGGTAGTCCTACAGGCGAGAATGAGCTGGAAACAATGGAGGACTCTCCCAGTTCCACTATTTAGTCCACCAGAAACTAGAATGATGGAAACCAATGGAGACTTCTCACCAGTAACATATATGTCGCCATCAGATCAGAATTTGACTGGAACCAACTGGAGAACTCTCATCAGCAGTAAACAATTAAGTTCCCACAGGCAAGAACTGATACTGAGGAGAATAATGGAAGACTCATCCCTATCATAGTAAACATCTATTGAAGTCCACAGGTCTCAGAATGCACTGGTATAAACACATGGAGACCCTCCCAGTCACATTAGTCGCAACAGGCAGAATGACTGAAAACCAAGTGGGAGACTCTCCCAGTAACCGATTAGTCCACAGACAGAATGACTGGAATACGCAAAGTGAGTACTCACTCCAGATAAGCAATTGTAGTTCCCACCAAGGACAGAATGACTGGAAAAACCAATGGGAGACTCTCCTCCTCAGTAACATTAGTCCCCATTCAGCACAGCGCAGAATGAGACTGGAAAACAATGGGGAGACTCTCCCAGTAAACATTAGTACCCACATGGCAGACAAGAATGCTCTGGAAACCAATTTGAGCACTGTCCCAGTCAACATTTTAGTCGCTCACAGGCAATGAATGCTGGTACACAACCAATGGAGACCTCCTCCCGAGTAAATTAGTCCACAGACAGAATGACTGGAAACCATGGAGAAACTCTCCCAGTAACATGAGTCCCCACAGACAGAATGAACTTAGGAAACAAATGGAAAGACTCTCCCCAGGCCACAATTACGCTAGCCACAGACGAATGGGCCTGAGCAAACCAATGGAGAACACCAGTAGCATTAGTACCACACAGGCAGAATGCTGGAAAAGCAAATGGGAGACTCTCACACAGTCACATTTGAGTACCACAGTAAGCAGACAGAATGTAGCGTGAGAAACCAATAGCAGACAACTCCAGATAACATTAGTTGTCCACGACGAGTGATGACCTGGGAAACCCAATGGAAGACTCCTCGCCAGTAACAACTTAGTCCAGGCACATTGACAGAATGGGAAACTTGGAATACCAATGGAGACCTCATCCCAGTAGAGCATGTTAGCTCGCCACAAGACTAAGCATAGACTGGAAACTACTGGAGACTCTCAATCCAGTCCACATTGTAGCAATGCTAGTTTGTGAAAACGTTCTATGAACAAAGCTGCATAAAGCATTATGAATTTGTAGTGCCTTATCTATCACACCCATAACACATTCATAACAGCTGTAGGCTGTTAACAACAACCTACATGTCTTCAAATGCATTCATTATGTCCTAGTCATATTCTCTCGTGTACTCATCTCTGTACTGTAGAAAGTATTCTTGAACGCTCTCCCTCTGTCTTGCAGTCCAAGCGACACAGAGCTCTAAAGTGCTCAGTCCAACTGCAACCTCACAGGTCTGGGGCAGTAATCTGAACTATTTAAAGAGTATTAAATCCTTCACAATTAGATTTTGACTAAATTACACCCACACCAGTGGTGGTTAGGGTGACATGTTAGTCAGACAGACCAACCCTGAGCCCAGCCGGAGGGGGAATTATAGACCTAAAGTAGATGTGACACATGGAGGGTAAACCAGGGGATGGGGAGAACTAAGAACTAAGATCCCCCTCCTCTTCCTAGTAATTGGAACGGTCCCCTTGTCCCTTTTGGTTACGTGTAAATAAGTAAACCGACCCAATCAAGAGATTGGGGGTGAAGGGGGAGGGTGGACTGAATGCTTGTGTGGGATTAAACAAAGGCAGAGGGGTAGTCGGCTGTGTTAAATTAGTTTGAATTTCACCAAAGTAAAGAAAGAGAGAGATAGAGGGAGAAAAATGGAAGAAAGAAAGTTTGTGAGAGAAAGGCAGAGAGTAGCTGGCGTTTTTGAACTGAGCTCTGGAGGACCTATCATTACCAGATGGTACTGAATGGGAGCCTGCCAGCCTAGTCACTGCTTATTGCCTTAACTCTGCCTCTCTCTCTCCCTCCATTTCTCTCTCTCTCTCCTTTCTTCCCTCCACTCTCCTCTTCTTTTCTCCATCGCTCTGTGACTGTTCATTTTTTAATTTTCCTCTCTTTTCTCTCCCTCTATTTCCAGCTGTTTTTGGAGCGCGCTCTCTCTCTCTTTTGCTGGGGGAAGTTCTCTCCACCAAGTGTCTCAATTTAACAGGAGCTCCCTCCCTCKCTCTCTTCCTCTCTCAGCCCCTTCCTCCTCCCCTTCGGCCGAGACAGAGCACACCTGCTTGGTCTTGGCTGCGCGCGCTCTCAGTGCAATTATCGCTCGGCCCCTTGCAGCACAGTGCAGAAGGCTCACAGTGATTCAGCCTAAAGCCCCAACTGGATATTTGGAAGGAAGACCATCTGACCTCGGCGCACTCTAACTCTCTCGCTCTCTCTCCCACACTTCTGAAGAGCACAGGTAGGATAACACACTGATAAATAGAGGGGATGGATATTGGGGGGAAACTCGGGAAAGACTGGATTACAGGCCTGGGGAGTGTGGGAAGAGAGGGGGATTGTGAGGGGAATTGTTCAAAGGGATTTGGAATTGGGGTTATTGTGTTTCAGGGGTCCCAAACGTGCAGACTTGGTTAGTAAAATGGTGATGCTGTGCTTGTGGTTTGGGGTTTTCKAATGGCTTGGTAGGTTCTGTGATGTGGATGCTCTTTTGATGTTCCTTCATTCCTTAACTCTATCGCCAGACTCTGTGTGCATTTTGTGGTTGAACTGGTCATGAACGGTTGTTCATTTCAATGCTTTTGCACATACATTCAATTAGAATGTATGACAAGAGTCATGCCAGGCATATCATGAAAGTGATGCGTTTGTGCATGATATTGCAAATTTGTTTTGTGTGTGTGTAGGGTTAGTGTGTGTGTGTGTGTGTGTGCATGTGTGTGTGTGCGCGCTCCCTCTAAACTAGATGCGTGGCCAGGTCTTAGTCTCACAACAGGACTGGCTTAGGGAGGAGAGACCATAGCTAATCATTCCCATACCAGACCATGTGATAGCCTACAGAATGATGAAGACAGCACCAGCTATAGGGAGGGGGTGTGGTGCTACTGTTGATGCTAGCACTTCACTCCCATGCCAATCTATTAGAAAACCCTACCCTATTTATCCTAAAGAGGATACCATGTTATCTTTCCTTGACTTTATTGGTTTATCCCTTGGCTAGCGGTTTTTAGTTTTTTACCCCTCAAGGCACTTGAGCAAGTGAGCTGTTTTGTCAGTTAGTTGGCTTGTGGTTGTACATGTGGTTTTCCCTTCCATCAAACTGTCCAGTGTGTTCGTTTATGGTTTTACATGCATTCAGAGTTGTTGTGGGCAGAGGAATAGAGAGAAAGAGAAGAGGTTTCTTTGATGTGAAGTCCCTGGAGAGTTTTCTCTCCTCTCTTGTCAGTAACTGGCCCTGGTGGAAAACCCATTAAGTTTACCAGTGTCCTTTTCTTCAGTTGTAGCACTTTAATGCATTGCTTTCTCTCTGTTGTACTCTTCCTCTGGCACTTGGAGATCCTGCAAGTGAAATGAAAACACAACAACAACAAGGATGTCTTTGTATTGCCTCAAGCCATTACAGTTCCCTTGCAGCAGTTCATCAGAATGAACCCATCCAGGGCATTTTAGACTAAAACWAATCGATCTGAAATGGTTTATTTAACTTGTTGTACTGCTGTTCTGTTTCACATCAACGTTAACGCACCGTTTCAGACCGCCTCATGACCACTCTGCTTTGATGGAAGCGCTGCAGACCCAAATCGCCCAGGGTAACCAAAATTAAAGGGAGGACCTGCTTTGAAGTCGAAGAAAAGGGAAAAGAAAAAGCAGTACCTGGAAACCCAAAGCCTTATTAATCCACTAACAGTGCAGCTTCCTCTATCACAGAGAGATCTGACTGATGGCTTCCCTGCAAGACACCGCAAAACTCCCAGCTAACTGCCAACATCCTCCAACACAGAGGGAGTTTTTTTTTACAGGGCTGAACTGGAGTTGGAGTACAGAGGGGAGAGGAAGGGATTATGAGTTGGAGGATGGACAGGACTTGTTTTCCTAGTCCACCCCTAGTGCTCTCCACAACCTCAACCTAAACATGTTGTGGCATGTTGATGGAGTCGTTGATGTTGAAGTCTTGTTTGTTTGGACTAACTTGTACAGTATAGTTTGGTTAGCTCTGTATTAGAAAAGTAAAASATGGGTCTTTAGAGGCCCCGCGTTGAGCCCAGGGGCCACGTTTTCCCGTCTGGACTCACTGKAACTGTCCAGGCCGAGAGAGAACAATAAGCTGAAAGATGGACGTTAGCCACAAATGATTTTTTTCCTCATTGGAATAATATAAAGTTCCATTCTCCAGTAGTGCTCTTTCCAAAAAGCAAATTGTACTGCCAAAGGGTCAAAGAAAAAATGTCTTAATCTATGGGAGATGAAGGGAGAGGGAAAAGAGAGAGAAAAGGAGAAAGAGAAAAATAGTAGGGCAGCAGAGTAGATGTTCAATACAGGCTGTAGATAATACAGGCTGTGGATAATACAGGCTGTAGATAATACAGCCTGTAGATAATACAGGCTGTAGATAATACAAGCTGTAGATAATACAGGCTGTAGATAATACAGGCTGTACTGTTAATAACATGGTAGATAATACGGCTGTATAATAAGGATAATACAGGCTGTAGATTAATACAGCTGTAGATAATACAGGCTGTAGATAATACAGGCTGTAGATAATACATGTGGATAATACAGGCTGTAGAAATAATACAGGCTGAATAAATACAGGCTGTAGATAATAACAGGCTGTAGATAATACAGGCTGTAGAAATACCGGCTGTAGATAATAAGGGCTGTAGATAATCACAGTACAGTGTAGATAATACAGGCTGTAATAATACAGGCTGTAAGATAATACAGGCTGTAGATAATAAAGGCTTTAGATAAACAGCTGTAGATAATACAGGCTGTAGATAATACAGGCTGTAGATAATACACGGCTGTAATAATACAGCGTGAATAATACATGGACGTAGATAATACAGGCTGTAGAAATACATGTAGATAATACAAGGCTGTGATAGGATAATACATGCAAAGGCTGTAGATAATACAGGCTGTAGATAATACAGGCTGTAAATAATATCAGCGCTTAGATAATAAGCATGTAGATAATACAGCTGTAGATAATACAGGCTGTAGATAATACAGGCTGTAGATAATACAGGTTAGATATACAGGTAGATAAACAGTTAGATAATACAGGGATAATAACAGGCTGTAGAATAATACGAGCTGTAATAATACAGGCTGTAATAAAGTAGATAATACAGGCTGTAGATAATACAGGCTGTAGATAATACAGTGATATCAGGCTGTAGATAATACAGGCTGTAGATATACACAGCTGGTAGATAATACAGGCTGTAGATAATACAAGGCTGAGATAATACAGGCGTAGATAATACAGGCTGTAGATAATAGGCTGAGATAATACAGGCTGAGATATACAGGTGTAGATAATACAGGTTGTAGATAATAACGGTGTAATAATACAAGGCTGTAGATAATACAGCTGTAGATAATACAGGTTTGAGATACAGGCTTGTGATAATAAGGCTGTAGATAATACAGGCTGTAGATAATACAGGCTGTAATAGAGATAATACAGGCGGTAGATAATACAGGCTGTAGATAATACATGGTAGATAAAACCAGGCTGTAGATAATACAGGCTGCTAGATAATACAGCTGTAGATAATACAGGCTGTAGATAATACAGGCTGAGATAATAAAGGTGTAGATAATACAGGCTGTAGATAATACAGGCTGTAGATAAATACAGTGTGATACCTACAGGCGTAGATATACAGGCTGTAGAAATACAAGGTGTAGATAATACAGGACTGTAGATCATACAAGTGTAGATATATAGCGATAACCAGGCTGTAGATACAGTATACAGGCTGTAGATAATACGCAGGCTGTAGTAATCAGCTTAATCATAAGATTCAGCAGACAAAACAAGTCCACAACCGTCTTGTATCCTCTCGAAATGCCTGCACACAAGTTGAAAAGGTATGAGTATAGGTTGATGATACATATGTCCATGTGGCATGGATGGAATACATGCATGGTGTCCAAGAAGAGAGAGATGAAGAGAGAGGGAGAGAGAGAGAGAGACAGGAGAGTTTTTGAGAGAGAGAGAGAGAGAAGATGAGAGAGACGAGACGGGGGAGAAGGAGGCGAGGAGAAAGACAGAGAGACAGAGTAGGAGAGAGAGAGAGAGACAGAGGGGAGGTGAGAGAGAGAGAGAGAATAAGCGAGAGAGATGTAGAGAGCGAGAGACAGAGGAGAGACGAGAGGAATGGAGAGAGAGCGACAAAAGGGAAAAGAGAGAGAGAAAGGAGAAGGGAGAAGAGAGAGGTCGCCCCCGGGCCATGGGCGTCTAGTGAGAGGATTCTCTTTCGAGTAGGAACACACATTGCAGATGTGGAGGTTGTGGTAGATTCAGACGAGAGTGTGAGAAAGATGACCACCACATGTTACGGATGGAAAAAATGGAGTTTGTTTTACATAATAGGTATTAGCAGAGGTTGGCCTGTATGTATGCCAGGTATTTACTAGGCTCTAGCTGCTTCATGCTAGTTCTGGTAGACAGCTGTGGCGCACTGGAGACTCATCTTTCGATCGTATCTCTTTTCCTCCGGACTGTACTGTATCCACGAACACACCACACACACACACACACACACACACACACACCCACACACACACACACACACACGCCACACACACACACCACAACACACACACACACACACACACAACACAACACACACACACACTTCACATGCTCTGCTTTATGGTCAACAATTTTTCTCCATGACGCTATACCTGTGACATGGACGTCTGGACTTGGGAAAATTCTTTCTGCTATTATTGGGGAATAAAAAAAAGTGAACCTCAAAAAATAGTCCTCCTCACAGTATTCTACTACCCCCCCCCCCCCCCCCCCTCCCAACTTGGACTGGACTCACAGATCACTGCCACAGCCAGATCTTTCAGTGATAGATCAGTGATAATCCAGTGATAGATTAGTCGAGTGGTGACTTTGAATCTATTCTATCTTCACTCCATCTTCAAGTTAGCCCATGACGGGGAGGGTTGCCTTGGGCTGGCTGCTGATAAGGGATGCCTGGGGGGGGGGCTATAGTGGTCAGGGGTCATTCAGAGGTCAGGTTGAGGAACTGAAGAGAGCCTAGGTCACAGCACAGATGGTAGCTAGGTGGGGGGTAAAGGAGAAGAAGGTCTGGTCTGGTTCAGACTGTGCATGGGAACTAGGGCTTGACCCCATTAGTCAACTGGTCGAATTGTTTTGGTCGGTGGTTCTGTTGGTCGACCACAGATCGTTTGTGTTTTGCACAGCGTACAACCTAGGCTACACTTGAGAAAACAAGTTTGGTTATTCATCCTTTACAAGTTTTCAATTATTCATTGTCTTTGTTTGGAGAGCTCATCTTGTGTAGGGACACACACCTGATGATCATGACGTAGGCCTAGGCTACCGCTGGACCTGCTTGTAAAGTGTAGGTCTATAAATGTTCCCATTTGGGGATCTGATACCATTTCTGATTTGCTTAACTCACCATCCACTGTGGAGCTTCTCAAAAGTAATTTTTCCTTCGGAACTCAAACCAGCAAGTAACACCAAGTCCATTTTTACATCCATTGAGAATGACAATAGTTTCCCTCAATGTAGCCCATCTTGAAAAAATATCTTTCCACTCTCCTCCCTTTCGATATCTACTCAGCATGAAATGCTCTGATCTGGTGGAAAACGTCATTATAAAAAGGCCTAGCGCCTGATTACTTCTTATCCCAAAAATAGCTGTGTTGTCTGTCGGAAGCTCACTGGTGTGGGAAACTCTGATTCGCCCATTGTTGCAAGTTTGCGGCAGGACCCAAAAGTTAATAGTTGAACAATCGTTTCAACCGTTTCTTGCAGACAGGCCATGTGTGCCACTGGTGAATTTATACGAATATTTATCTTCATCAGGATATTTCTACCTGTGGGCGCAAATGTTTTTATTTGTTGGCTTTGTGTAGCTATTTTTACATATTGGCAATGGCAAATAAAAGTTACTTTTAGATTTGTATCAATTTTCATCAGAATAGAGATTTTTGAATTAACCTCATGACAATTGAGATTTTGAGATATGAAGAAGACATTTATTGTAAATTAAATGAAACTGTTCCATGATAAATGTGCATATGGAAACCTTCGCCGCAGATCAGTAGAAATGGTATGATAACTTGGGACTCCAAATGGAAAAGTTTGCGCAGACCGTTGGTGTAGCCCTTTAACCGACAAAACTTCACGAGTGTAATGGCAGAAGACCTGCAGCAGCGGCAGCAAGGAGGAGGAGGCTGACTTCCTCTGTTAGTATTTGTTCTGTGTCTTAATGTTTAAATCATACAGTGCCTTACAGCAATCAGACAAAGCTCAGTAGCCTACATATGAGTTGATTTTTAATTCCAACGTAAGGTGTGTCTATAATTATTTATTCACATTGTTTAAAACAGACACCTCTTGTCAATTCAGATTTGTTTTAGTCGGAGACCAGACCTAATGGGAACAAAGAGGATCCAACTTCTACTGAAACTCTTCAGTAAAAGGATTATGCTCAAACATAATCATCTGAGTTGAAAACTGTGGTTGCCACGGTAATTAAGGAGATTTGTTTTTGGAAACTCCTGTTTTGAAGTGTTTGGACATGCCTGGTCATTTCATCTCTCACGCTGTTAGGGAGAAAAAAAAGCCTAACCAGGGATTGACAAAGGTGTACGTTTAAGTGACTCGTAATATTTAGAATGAAAATGAACACCACCACACAGTGTTTAGATTGGATTCAATTTGTGTAATATGCATTTCTGACATATAGTGGTAGGCTTACAGGTAAGTGGAACTGTATTCAATGGTGTGGGTTTACAGTAATGTGGAGCTGTATTATGGTGTAAGGCAATAGTAAGGTGGAGCTGTGTTATGGTGTAGGAGTTTCATAATAATGTGGACGCTGTTGTATGGTGTAGGTGTATAATAATGTGGAGCTGTGTATGGTGAAGGTTTATCAATAATGTGGAAGCTGTGTTATGATGCTAGTTTATAATAATGTGGAGCTGTGTTATGGTGTAGGTTTATAATAATGTGGACTGTGTTAATGGTGTAATGTTACAGTAATGTGGAGCTGTGTTATGATGTAAGCTTCAATATGTAAGAATGTGTTTTTGGTGTAAAGGCTTACTGTCATGTGAGAGCTGTGTATGGTGTCAGTAAAAACAGTCATGCTGGAGCTCGTGTTATGGGTAGGCTACTGTCATGTGGAAGCTGCTGTTGATGGTGTCAGTCATACAGTCCATGTGAGCTGGTGTTAATGGTGTCCAGTATAACATCATGTGAGCCTGTGTTAATGGTGTTCCAGTATACAGTCATGTGGAGCTGTGTTATGGTGTCAGTATAACAGCCATGTGAGGTGTTATGGCGTCAGTATAACAGTCCATGTGGAGCTGTGTTATGGTGTCAGTATACAGCATTGTGGAGCTGTTTATGGTGTCAGTAATACAGTCGATGTGGAAGCTGTGTTATGGTGTCAGTATACAGTCATGTGGAGCCTGTGTTTATGGTGTAGTTACTGTATGTGGAGCTGTGTTATGGTGTAGGTTTACAAGTAAATGGTGGGCTGTGTTATGGTGTCAGTTATACAGTCATGTGGGAGCTGTGTTATGGTGTAGGTTTACTGTCATGTGGAGCTGTGTTATGGTGTATGGTTTACAGTATATGTGAAGCTGTGTTATGGTGTAGGCTTACAGTAATGTGGAGCTGTGTTATGGTGTGCAAGTATACAGTCATGTGGAGCTGTGTTATGGTGTCAGTATAAATCATGTGGAGCTGTGTTATGGGTGTCAGTAATACAGTCATGGGACTGTGTTATGGTGTCAGTATACAGTCATGTGGAGCTGTGTATGGTCGTAGTTTTACTGTCCAATGTGGGATGCTTGTTATGGTGTCAGAGTGATACATCATGTGGAGCTGTGTTATGGTGTAAGGCTTAACAGTAATGTGGAGCTGTGTTAGGTGTAGGTTTACAGTAATGTGGACTGTGTTAATGGTGGTAGGTTTACAGTAATGTGGAGCTGTGTTTGGGGTGTCAGGCCTTACAGTAATGTGGAGCTGTGTTATGGTGTAGGTTTACAGTAATTGTGGAGCTGTGTTATGGTGTAGTTTCACCAAGTAATGTGGAGCTGTGTCTATGGTGTAGGCTTACAGTAATGTGAGCATGGTTTCCTGGCTTGACCTTATATTTCAGGTCCTGTGGGCCCCTGGGCGCAAATCCTGAATGAGTCCCTGATGTCTTCAATGGGGCTCTGGTTAACAGTCTCACTGTTGCTCTGGCTGGTGTGGAACTGGAATAATTAACATCGTGAAAGCATTAATTAATTATCCAGCTTGAATAACAAGAGTTAAAACTCTGGAAGTAAGGGAAAGCAAGGCAACAGGACTAACGTTTTGTTAGACGGTATTATAGTCCTTTATGTCAGTTAAGTATGGTGTGTGGGTATCTCGTGTGTTGTGTGTGTGGTGTGTGTGTGTGTGGGTGGTGTGGTTGTTGTGCTGTGTGTGTGTGTTGTGGTGGTGTGTGTTGGTGTGTGGTGTCGTGTGTGTGTGTGTGTGTGTGTGTTGTGTGTTTGGCAAATCTGGTCTTTTACTTTGTGTGCGCGTTTCCCTCTCTGCGTTTGTCTGTGTGGTTGTGTTACTAGGTCCCTAAATTACTTCCGCTGTCCCAGTCCTCAGGCACTTTCCAGACGAGCAGTTCCTGTATGGAAGGAAATGCGCGCAAGGATTGTATGATAAGGCTGAATCATAAAAATGGCCGTGCGCAGAGAAGAGGGTTATGAGGGATAACTGGAACGGAACAGAGAGAGTGGAGTCAGGGACAACTTCCTGCTCTAGAAGGAGGATGCCTTAGGCCTGTGACTGTTGTTGGCGAGATACCGA
>NW_019943333.1:86700-120275 GCF_002910315.2 Salvelinus sp. IW2-2015
TTGATTACTTTCTATTATTTCTTTAATTTTCTTCTCTGCGGCATTGTTTTGGGTAAGAGCCAGTAAGTAATGCTATTCACTGTATGCTACATCTGTTTTTGACCAAAGCATTGGTTAAATAACATTGTGATGATTTGAATCTGTGGTTATTTTACTGGTGTATACCTGCAGAGTAAAAACATGTACTTGACATCGTAAAGAATTATTGTTCTGGATATTGTTTGATGGCTTAGGGAACTTGAATGGGCAGTATAGTGTGGTACATTACAGTGTGTTTACCACTCAAGTTGAGTTAGTCTCATTGACGTACTGGCAATGCACACCCATATGCTTTTGCACATTGGCACGTTTGTGGAACTCTCTCACCATTCGTGCCGTTCCGCTGATGCCCCCCAACAATCACTCAGAGCCATCTTTTTGTCTGCTTGTTACAGTAGCAAAGGCAACAGGGCCAGAACTGTTCATATGCACTCAAGCGGACCTAACCTATCAATTTATTTGGTCTTTAATGACGGGGTGACAATTAGCGTACGTTACGTCAACTTGTGTCATCTGGTCAACCATCACCGTGATTACTAGAACCAGATTGAATTAGCCGATACCCATTGACAACAAACCACGTAAATAGCGACACAATGAAGTCTATCCGGAGCAAGATTACATTTTTACAGTTACATTCTAAGTTCATTTGAGCAGACGCTCTTATCCAGAGCGACTTACAACATTGGTGGCCCCATTCACCTTATGATATCCAGTGGAAAAACCACTTTACAATAGTGCATCTAACTCTTTTATTAAGGGGGGGGGGGGTTAGAAGGATACTTTATCCTATCCTAGGTATTCATTAAAGAGGTGGGTTCAGGGTTCTCCGGAAGGTTGGTGATTGAACTCCGCTGGACCTGGCGGTCGTGAGGGAGTTTGTTCCACCATTGCGGTGCCAGGTAGCAGCGAACAGTTTTGACTGGGCTCGAGCGGGAACTGTACTTCCTCAGAGGAGGGAGCGCCCAGAAGTGGCAGGGGCCAAAGAGGTGGCATATAACAGCGTAGTTGCCCTTGTTTGGGTGTAGGCCTTTCGACTCAAGCCTTGAAGGTACGGGGAGGTGCCGTTCCCCTCACAGCTCCCAGTAGGCAAGCCACCATGGTCTTTGTAACGGATGCGAGCTTCAACTGGAAGCCATGGAGCGAGAGCGGAGGAGCGTGGGTGACGGAGAGAACTTGGAGAAACTTGAACACCAGCACGGGCTGCGGCTTTCTGGAATGAGTTGTAGGGGTTTTAATGCACAGGCACGGAGCCCACAACAGCGAGTTGCAGTAATCCAGACGGCGAAGATGACAACCGTGCCTGGATTAGGACCTGGCGCCGCTTCCTTGCGTGAGGCAGGGGTACTCTGCGAATGTTGTAGGAGCATGAAACCTACAGGAACGGGTCCACCGCCTTTGATTTGATGCGTTTGCATCGTTTGATGGAGCGAATAATGAGACAGATTAGTTAATGGATGTCTCTTACTCTAATCTGCTTCCTGCCTGAGACTTGTCGAAGTGTGTCCAGATTTTTAGAGAAAGTGAGAGAGGGGGGAAGGAGAAGAACAGAACAGAACGGCCGCCAGCCCGTCTGGTGCTTCAACTTTCCCGATTTTGATGGCGTTCAACTATAAATTGGCACATATTACGGGGTCCAATTTGATTCTAGAGAGTTTTAGTGAGTTATTTTCCAGGCCTTTCAAAAGTTTCTTGTGCTCCTCGAAAAATGATGTAAAGGAGGATGGTCTTCATAATGTGTGTTGGTTGTGTGTGCTGTGCTTTTTCATACTATGTGTGTGGTGTGGTTTCATACTATGTGTGATGGATTGTGTGTGCTGTGTCTTCATACTATGTGTGTGTGTGTGTGTGTGTGTTGTGTGTGTGTGTGTGTGTGTGTGTGTGTGTGTGTGGGTGTGTGTGTGTGTGTGTGTGTGTGTGTGTGTGTGTGTGTGTGTGTGTGTGTGTGTGTTTGTGTGGTGTGTGTAGTGTGTGTGTGTGTGCGTCTGCACTGTGTTTCAATAATCGAAAGGTGGAAAGGTAGGAGCAGTCAAAAGACACCTCTCTCCCTTTTCATTCCTCCTCCTCCTCCCTCCCTCTCATTCTCTGTAAGGCCTGAGGGCGTGTTTTGTCAGGAGCAAGTCTTGATCTTTCTCTCTGAGAGGAGGGGTGGGGGTTGACACTTCCTTTCGTTGCAGCAGCCTTGTCAACCCCCCTCCCTCTTCTCCTCCCTCCCTCCCACTTTCTCTAAAAATCCGGACAACTTCTGACAAGTCTCAGGCAGGAAGCAGATTAGAGTAAGACACCATGTAACATATCTTGTCTCATTATTCCCTCCACACCTCTCTCTCCTTTCTCTCTCTCTCTCTCCCTCTTCTCTCTTCGCTCTTCATCTCCTCCTCTCTCTCTCTCTCTCCCTCTCTCTGTTTCCTCTCTCTCTTCTCCCTCTGTCTCTCTCTCCTCCTCTCTCTCTTCTCTCTCTTCTCTCTCTCTCACTCTCTCCCTATTCCTCTCTCTCTCTCTCCCTCCCTCTGTCTCTCCTCCTCTCCCTCTGTCTCTGTCTTCTCCGCTCTCTCTCCCCCTCTGTCTCCTCTCTCTCTCTCTCTCTCTCTCTCCTCGAAACTCTCTCTGTCTCTCTCTCTCTCTCTCCCTCTCTCTCTCTCATCTCTCTCTCTTGGACAGTCCCATTAGCAGGTTGTATTTCCATCCATTGCCACATCGTACAGTATGTAGCGTCATCAACCTATACTCACACACACACACACACACGCACGCACACAGTATGAAGACACACCTCCTTTTACACATTTATAACCACTGATCTCAGAACTGTTAAAACTCTCTAGGCCCTCATTGCACCGTGTTCCCTACTGATCCGGGAACTAAATAACATCTCACATTACGCATCCGCAACATTAAAGACATCGCTCACAGCTAGCACTACAGCTAGTTACAGCCCTCTTCCTGTACTATCCAAATATGGACCCCGTCAGACGTCATTGTGTCGCTATTTACGTGTTTGTTGTCAATGGTATCGCTAATCAATCTGGTTCTAGTAATCACGGTGATGTTGACCAGATGACACAAGTTGACTAACGTACGCTAATTGTCACCTCATTAAAAGACAAATAATTGATAGGTTAGGTCCGCTTGAGTGCATATGAACAGTATCTGGCCCTGTTGCCTTTGCTACTGTAACAAGCAGACAAAAAGATGGCTCTGACGTGATTTTGGGGGGCATCAGCGGAACGGCACGAATGGTGAGAGAGTTCAACAAACGTGCCAATGTGCAAAAGCATCTTGGTGGGCATTGCCCAGTACGTCAATGAGACTAACTCAACTTGAGTGGTAAACCACACTGTAATGTACCACACTATACTGCCCATTCAAGTTCCCTAAGCCATCAATCAATATCCAGAACAATAAATCTTATCGATGTCAAGTACATGTTTTACTCTGCAGTATACACTAGTAAAATAACCACGAGCATATCAAATCAAATCAAATGTTATTAATCACATGCTTGGTAAACAACAGGTGTAGACTAACAGTGAAATGCTTACTTACTGGCTCTTCCCAACAATGCAGAGGGATAGAAAATAAAGAAATAATAGAAAAATAATCAAATGTATGAATAAAATTAATAATAAATGCACAATGAGTAAGGATAACTTGGCTACATACACGAGGTACCCGTACCAAGTGGATGTGCAGGGGTACGAGGTACCAGTACCAAGTGGATGTGCAGGGGTACGAGGTACCAGTACCAAGTCGATGTGCAGGGGTACGAGGTACCAGTACCAAGTCGATGTGCAGGGGTACGAGGTACCAGTACCAAGTGGATGTGCAGGGGTACGATGTAATTGACAGATAATAAACAGTAGCAGCAGTGTATGTGATGAGACAAAAAAGTAACTGCAAAAAGCTATTAGCTATTTAACCAACTATATCGAATGGTCCTTAGATCCCCGACAACTTCTTCCTGGAGACTTTACCCTACAGCAGGGTCAACTACAACACTGTGTGGTCTAGATACCTAGACACTGACTGAACCCATGTAAGGCCTTCACTCACACACTTTGCATTGTGCACCTCAGCCCTCAAAGCCTTTCATATACAGCTGTCAACAAACAGTGTAAAGCCCTTTGCAATTAGTCATTAGAAGTGCACTGAGAACTCATTCAAAGGATCCACCTAAACAAAACATCAATTAGAGAGAGAGAGAGAGAGCAAGAGAGAGAGCGCGAGAGAGAGAGCGCGAGAGAGAGAGCGCGAGAGAGAGAGCGCGAGAGAGAGAGAGAGAGAGCGTGAGAGAGAGAGAGAGCGTGAGAGAGAGAGAGAGAGAGAGAAGGAGAGAAGAGAGAGCGAGATGAAAGAGAGAGAGAGAGAGAGAGAGAGACGAGAGAGAGAGAGAGAGACGAGAGAGAGAGAGAGAGAGAGAGAGAGAGAGGAGAGAGAGAGAGGAAGGCCTTGCTGGCCCAATAGACATTGCCAAGCAGATAGGGAGTTGAGAGGAGGACCAGTCAAAGTGCTGACGGTGGCAGGTTTTTTCAAAGTGGTTTAGCAGAGGATCGGCTCTGTCGTGGCGTGCCGTGGACACAGCCCTCTAGGTTCACACACAGACTTGCACTTCGAAGCATGTTTTTTTTAGGGCCGTCTGTGATCTAAACACATGGAGCTCCAGATGCACCATGGGTGCCTCGCCAGATCAGTTTCTTTATGCTTGTGAGCTGTACCTCCACCCTTCTCCTCTTCCCCTCCCTCTCTCCTGGATATCTTTGAGGAACTACTGATGAAAAAGCCAATGCCTGGGGCTCAGTGGGACGTCTAATGGGATGAGTCTGCCTGCACAGGTTCAACCAAACTGTGACGAGCTCCCTTATGCATTACTGGTCTCGTGGCATCGCTCAGCCTCTCTAGAATACAGATTAGTTAGAGAATGGAAATGCATTCATTGCAGTTAGGCTACTGCACCTTACTACTAAATGGACCGGAATCAAGATCTTGATTGGCATGGTTTGCATGGTTTGCATGGTTTGCAAGCTTCAAACGTTTCCTTAGTCACATTTTTCTCACAATTGTGTCAAATCCTTATCGTACTTTGCCTGTACACATGAAATAAGCTAACCTAGACATGTATGTCAGTTTTGATCATTACTAGCACCACATTGGATGTGGCGTTGTTGGGTTAGCATATTACCAACCAATCAGCAGGTAGTATTATACAGTTGTTGCTAATGTGCCAGTATAGGAGTTCATTAGCGGTCTTATAGTGTTTAATAAAAACATGACTGACAGATCTCCCTCTTCAAGGAGATTGGTATCTCCTCCCTCCTGCTCTGCTTTGTTTTAATACGTCTCAGGAATGTTTATTATCACCTAGAAATGGGAGGACACACAGGAGGCTGCTTTTAATATGAATTCCTCTGTGTGTTCGTGTGCATGTGTACGTGTGTGTGCCTGCCTGCATGTACCTCCAGCAGTGGCTAACGTCCAAACACTGAGGAGATCAGGATCAATGCTTAGTGGTTAAGGACTATATGGGTCGTTCCACCAATTCAGTGCCTTTTGAGAAGTGTAACTTTAAAAAAAAAAAGTGTGATTTCATCTTAAATCAGCCATAAATCTCCTTGTGACAGGGGGAATGGAAGTGTGTCGTGTGCAACAAGGAGTGACAATCATAAAACAAAATCAATTGTTGTAACATTTCTAGCATGTCTATCTATGGGTAACAGGGTTGACATGTTATGTGCACAGAGGGACATGTCAAAATGCAGAATGTTTGCACTTCAGCAAGTCTTTATCCATATAAAAAATCTGATTTATTGAATTTTCATTTAATATAACAGGCTTTTAAAATGCCCTATTTTTGTGGAATGACCCTTATGCAAATCAGTACAGCATTCCTTCCTGCTATCTCTATTTGGTTTCCTGCTTTCAGACCAATGGAGGTTTAACTAACAGGGTATTCATTATGGATTCCCCTACATATTGACTTATAGATAAGTTAAACCTCGAGCCAAGATTTGCCCTGTTCAAAGAGATTGGACCAACATGTTCTTGTGCTCTACTGTTCAGCTAAGATTGGATCTGTTTTATCTCTGAGTTTCAACACATTTCCGCATGGCACATGTTTCCAACTCAGATTGGAAGGTTGTGAGTTCAATCCCTGGCTGAGTCATAACAAAGACTAAAAACGGGACCTGATTTGTCTCGCTTGACACTCAGCATTTAGGAGATAGAATGGAGGTAAGGTCCTGTGATAGACTAGCATCCTGTCCAGGGTTGTACCTCTACATCAAGCTTCCTCACGCTACAGAAACAGCAGATAGGCTCCTGCCCTATGAGTTGTTCCAGCTCGAATAAGCCAAGGCTCGTGCAAGGCTACTTAATAACATGTTTCCATAGGCTAAGGCTCAGTCCTCCATGGAAAATAGAAGTCAAAGTCACAGCATAACAAGTAAAATCCAATTAAATCCTTGTTTTCTTCGTCCACCCATATTACGATGAGCAGAGGCATACGCCACACAGTTGGAACCCATTCCATTTCAATCCATCAACCCATCAATTTTGTCATACATTTTTTTTCATGAAATTGATCCCAATGGTGATACAGTATGCTCAGGGAACTCTGTTCCCATTGAGTGCTGTAATGTAGCTCTGTCTGTCTGTGTGATGGCTGTGGGTTAGACCTATAATTACCCTGCGTGTTCAGAGAGAGCCGCCGTAAGGCCTGATCCTGTTCCCATTGACCTGACGCCACCCTAAGAACCGGACACATACACTCATACACTCATACACACACACACTCATACACTCATACACACACACACGCACGCACGCACGCACGCACACACACACACACACAGTCACCTACCCAGCAATCTGTCTGTCATGCAAAGGTCCAGCAGACCCGCCTCTCTCTTTGGTCCCAAAGTAATTGAAGGGGCGGTGTGTAACCACAAACATCATGAGCCGAATAATAACACTGACCCTGAACCAGTTGGAGAGAACTGAAAGTACAGTACAGTAATCGGGCTGTGTTTGTCTGGGCTTGGACTACTGGGTCAGTTTGACTGGACAGAGTGGGTTTTGTGTGACTGGACTGGCCAGAAGGCTTGAGTGGGTCAAAAATGGTGGGTCAAAAACTGGAATGGATGACCATTGCGGTCATGACTTGTCGGTCAGAGAAGAAGACTGGAAGACTTCTCACAGTATATGGCTGGTTTTCTATAGTCTTAGAGGGCCTTGAAATGGAGAGAGATAAACAAGGAAAACAGTATAAGTACAAATTACTTTCCTGTACAATTATACAGYAATCAGTCATTGGTTTGAMAAKAYGTTTTTCACAAATCGTTACCATATATTGTTAATATGTATGCATACTTACTGTTTCTGCCCTGTGAAAGTGCACATACACTTGGTACAGCCTTGGTGGTYCCCCATTTTACAGATTGATACATTTCCCAATGTTCTTGGCTTTGCCCTGACATCTCCTCTTTAAACTTTCTTAGGTAAATAGGCCATTCTCCCCCTGCTGACCTGTTACAAACCTAAGCAACTCCAGGTGCTTGGCCTTCTAGCCTATAGCCTCCCACCTCAGACCTTTACCCTCTCTCATTTGCCCTCTCACCCTGTTACCCCTACACACACCTCACAACAAAAAGTTCTAACCTCTAAGCCATGACCTTTTCCCTCCCCCGTAGGCTTCCGGACAGAGGCACCATGAGGTCAGCCTGTCTCTCCCTGCTCCTGGTCACAGCGTGCTGGTCACTGCCCTTCCGCCAGTCGGGCTTCCTGGACTTCATGATGGAGGATGAGGCGGGCTCTGGCTCGCCAGAGGTGCCCATCGACCCCAGSGTGGACATCCTCACCRTGCYCGAAGGACCCAAGTGCCCCTTCCGTTGCCAGTGCCACCTGCGYGTGGTGCAGTGCTCCGACTTAGGTGAGACACTCTCCCAGTAAATTACATTTAATATCATAACAGTATGTACTTCTGTGATTCAATGTGTTTTCATGAGCTGAGGTCAATTTGTCAGTGTAATACAGACAACCTGTTGCATCAGCTCTTCTCTCCCTCTCTCGTTTAACTGAGGCAGTCCCTTAGTTTACAAGATACATCTTCCTGGTTCCCAAAGAGGTGTTCCCTCCATCTGGGGACCTCAGAGAAATGTTCAAAGAGTGTCTGGTGTTTGATCTACCCATCAACAGCTCGTTAATTGGCCTAAAAGAATATCTCCCCAGTCTGACCACTTTAAACGCTCTCAGATGCTGCGAATTTCACGCTCTTCCGCGACGATGACATAGTTTTGCTGGGGCTTTGGCCTTTTTCTAATGTTCCTAATTGTTTTCGCAGACGCAGGGATATAAAAGGTTAGCGGGGCTTGGGAAAGTCTCGAACTCACCCCGGTTTAACAAGCCCAATGTTCTAAAGGTTGTTTTTCTCTCCGTCAGATCGCTCCTTTCTCCATCCCCACCGGAGGCAAACGAACTCTGCCAAGAATTAGCCTGGCGCTCTGTTTCCACACAATTAAAATGATTTACTTGATCCTCTTAATTGTTTGCGAGATTATCCTGTTTATTTGCTTCATTCGCCCTTATGCTTTGGCCTGACTCATCTCTAGGACTACTGCTCAGCCAAGGGAAGTCACTGACCCAGTTGTTTGGCTGTAGCTTATATAGCTTGTATAACTTTGCAATTCTTCTCTTCTCTATGAGTTTGGTTCGTTTTTGGGCTTTACTCTTGTTTTAAAAGGGAGGAGCAGGGAAGGAATACTGGAGACAGACAAAGACAGAGTGAGAGATACAGATGGACTGGGATGTATACACAGAGAGGAGAGAGAGAAGAAAGAAAGAAACAGACAGAAAGATACTGTGAAAGAGAAGAAGGGAGAGGGACAGAGAAAGGAGGGAAATCAAGGAAACCGTGAGTTCCAGTGGAGGAAGAGAAAGACACAGACTGACCCACGCAGCCAGACAGACAGACAGAACAACTCTGACAGACAGATGGAGAGACTAATGATCAGGAAAGGGCTGGTTCCATTACCTCACTGAGTACTGTTAGCGTTGAACGTCTCCCAGGAGCCCCAGAGTTGGATCCTCATCTCCGGGACCGGCCCCTCTGGCCTGGAGACTGCATCTGTTCCCCAGACCTGCTGGCACACAAACAGGCCTGAGAGGGGAGTGGAGGGGAGGGGAGCGGAGGGGAGCGGAGGGGAGCGGAGGAGGCTCGATTGGTTTCCTTTCCATCCAAAGTCACCCCCTTTTACAGTTAGAAAACTGGATGAAAAAGGAAAAGTTAGCACAAGGCCTTATTTCTGCAGGCGTCCAGCTGGCGGTGCGTGCTACAGTTATCAAATGTGTATGTGCAGGAAGTAGTGCAGAGGCTAGTAGTCTAGACATTCACCAGACGTAGTTACAATACATTTATTTAAAAAATACGTTTGGCAATTACTCTACAGGCATTGTGGTGGTCAGGGTTGGGTAGGTTACTTTCTAAATGTAATACGTTACAATTACTAATTACCTGTCCAAAATTGTAATCAGTAATGTAACTTTTGAATTACCCAAACTCAGTAACGTAATCTGATTACATTCTGTTACTTTTAGATTACTTTCCCCTTAAGAGGCATTAGAAGAAGACAAAAATGTATGTTACCAATTGAACGACATCTATTGCAGGATAAATCAGTGTTAAAGTTTACATAACAGGCCATATATGGATATACAATTTTACTTTATGGGTTGATTATGTAGGCTTCTTGTAACCCATCGCTTTCTACTACATATAATAATATGATTAAATTATATCTTTACATTAAAAACCAAAGTCTATCAGAATTCCAGTCATTCCAATAAATGTTATACCCCTTGATCGTTAAGAATAGGACTTGGAAGTATAGATTAGCCAAATTGTTTTACCTGAGCATGACCCTAAAACTAAGGACTTATTAGCGAGCCCTACTCTGTTGTTTATGATTTTGTTGTCATGGAGGTCTAATTGGGCTTGTTGATTCGAGTTTAAAAAATGTATGCTGTGCTCATGGAATGACATGTTTTGAGCACTACTGAAAAGTGCTATTTATATGTAAAAAATGAATGCCATATGCTGCATTTTTTGTTATAGGCCTATTATTTACCTTTTTGTTGATGACACTTTGATATCTTAATAATATGCAGCTGTTTAAAGGGCAAATCCACAGATGAAACAATAACAAAACGGCTGCCCCGCCTCTGTTTTGGTTAAAAGCTGAGGGATGGGCCTGGAGTGATATAACCATTCTCAGATTAATACAACAACAACAAAAAACATAATCATGTTATGAGGCTATACAGTGTTTGTTTACATTTATAATGTTTACAAACATTGGAGTAAAACAAGCTTATATTTTGAGTTCTGATGGGGTACGACAGTTGAACTAAGCTCATGAGGCATTTCTAAGTTATATTCTTCAAGAATCAATGGACATACTGTATATATAATTTACAAGTCCAAAAATGGATGGAGCAACAGACTGCCCCTTTAAGTATATCAAAAGTGTGCAAGTTTGAGCATGTGTCAATTAGGCCTATGGATTTATTAATGTTTTTCAGCATGAATTAGATTGAGCAATAAAAGCCCCACATTTATTCCATAAGGGTGGATTCGCACTATGCAGCTGTTGCAAGGACACATTTTTCACTGGCTGTCCACTGGTTTCAAAAACAATGATTGATAGACAGCTTAAACTTCTTGAATTCAAACATTATTGGGTTCAAATACACATTTAGATTTGTGAACAGCCATCCACAACAACCACAATCYGTRAGGTGCAAATAGCTAAATGAGAGAGYAGCAGTGTGATTCACATCAATGCGCTATGTAGATATCAATAATAAGTGATATCCGTATCGCCGTAGACTACACCACTGCTGTCATCCTTACCTTCAAACGTTTATTCAAGTTGTATAATCTTTGGATGCCAACAGCAGTCGCACCATTGGAAGACATAGCTTGGACTGTAGCCTACAAAAGCCTATTCCTGCTCTTTTCCCTCGATCCATCAAACACATTTGGTGTGTCATCATAGTGGTCTCTGACTTGTGGTCAGACTCGCTCAGGTGGAACAAACTTAAACTTGCACCTTTTTTCAATGCTGATTTAAATGACATTGAGAAAAGAGAGAAGTGTTAAATATTTACTTTTTCAAACATCCTTTCTGAAATAAAAAGTAATCCTCAAAGTAATCATCTAGTTTTTCAAAAGTATCTGTAATCTGATTACTATATTTTTTCTGGTAACATAACGGATTACAGTTAACGTTTTTTGTAATCCCTTACATGCAACGTGTAAGGGATTAATCCGTTACTCCCCAACCCTGGTGGTGTACTATCAAAACAGCTTCCTTTCTTTCTGAGTTAGGAAAATAGGTTTTATGAACACAAGACTCTTCATAAAAAAATGCTAGGTTTCATTAAGGTTTAGATTAAAAACAGGTTGATGTTACAGTCGTCAAAGACCTTCATCCGACAGGGATATAATGTTCCCAGTTGCCTTGAACTACCCTATCTAGGAGAGTTTGATTTACTGGGTCCCTATGTGTCAACAGGTGCTGTGGATGACAGAAGCCCTTCTTTTTCCCAATGCCCTGACTGAACTGAGTCATTACTAGTATTGCTGACAGATGTAGCTACACTGTGCTGCTGTGAATGGACAACGTCATGGAAAACTCACGCTCAACTCAGGGACAATCAGACACATAATGACTGAACAGACCTTCCCCTCACAAGGAGAGAAAGTTACAGTACACCCCCCAAAAAAAGGATTGCATGGCTGGAAATTGCATAAACGTTGYAATTAATGMTTGGATRTGCTGAARGCATGAGGGCGAGAGGCSAGGGYAGTCATATGCTTGGTATCACATTAATTTGTMTTTTATTGAAATTGCTACAATAAAGGACTATGTTGGCATTCAGCTCCTATTTCTCTAGTCTGCCACTTGTCAAGAGGTCATGTTACAGTGCCAGTATCTCAACAAGAACAGAGCGTACTATCTCAACCTCTGGTTCCTCTCACTTACTTATGTATCAGCCAGGCCGACTTTCTTAAATGAAAACATCATCTGCAGAGCACTGAGACGATCTGACCAGACATTTTATCCGGGACATTGCTATGGAAATGCTCCCGAGTTTGAACAAACTAATTCACTTAATAGATTTTTTTAGACTGTTCTTACTTTTAATGGAAGATTCAAATCAAATCAAATTGTTTTGAGTCACATGTGCCACAGTGAAAGGCTTACTTACGAGCCCCTAACCGACAGTGCAGTTTAAAAAAATATGGTTAAGAAAAGAGATAAAAGTAACAAGCAATTAAAGAGGAGCAGTAAAAATAACAATATAAACAGGGGGGTGCCGGTAGAGTCAATGTGCGGGGGCACCGGTTAGTGAGGTAGAATGTACATGTAGGTAGAGTTAATTAAAGTGCCTATGCATAATGACAACAGAGAGTGGCAGTGGTTGGAGACGGGAGGGTGGGGGGGGGGGCAATGAAATATCTGGGTAGCCATTTGACTAGATGTTCAGGAGTCTTATGGCTTGGGGGTAGAACTGTTAGAAGCTCTTGGACCTAGACTTGGTCTCTGGTCCGCACTTGCCTGTGGTAGCAGAGAGAACAGTCTATGACTGGGTGGCTGAGTCTTTGACAATTTTTAGGGCCTTCCTCTGACACCGCCTGGTATAGAGGTCCTGGATGGCAGGAAGCTTGGCCCCAGTGATGTCTGGGCGTTCGCACTACCCTCTGTAGTGCTTGCGGTCGGAGGCCAAGCAGTTGCCATACCAGGCAGTGATGCAAAGTCAGTCAGGATGCTCTCGATGGTGCAGTTGTAGAACCTTTTGAGGGTCTGAGGACCCATGCCAAATCTTTTCAGTCTCTGAGGAATAGGTTTTGTCGTGCCCGTTCACGACTGTCATGGTGTGCTTGGACACGTTAGTTTGTTGGTGATGTGGACACCAAGGAACCTCTCAACCTACTTCACTGCAGCCCATCGATGAGAATGGGGGTGTGCTCAGTCCTCTTTTTCCTGTAGTCCACAATCATCTCCTTTGTCTTGATCATGTTGAGGAGAGGTTGTTGTCCTGGCACACACTGCCAGGTCTCTGACCTCCTCCCTATAGGCTGTCTCGTTGTTGTCCGGTGATAAGGCCTACCACTGATGTATCATTGCAAATTTAATGATAGGTGTTTGGACCCCTGAGAGGCCCTGCGTTGAAGATCATCCCTGGGGGTGGCCCGTCAGGAAGTCCAGGATCCGTTTGCAGAGGGAGGTGTTTAGTCCCAGGGTCCTTAGCTTATATTGATGCAGCTTTGAGGGCACTATGGTGATGAAGCTGACTGTAGTCCAAGATAGCATTCCACACAGTGTTTCCTTTTGTCCCGGTTGAAAAGGGCAGTGTGGAGTCATAGAGACGCATCATCTTGGATCTGTTGAGGCGGTACGCAAATTGGAGTGGTCTAGGGTTTCCTGGGATATATGTTGAATGTGAGGCCTGACAGGCCTTTCAAAGCACTTCCTGGCCTAAAGACGTGAGTGCTACGGTAATTTTAGGCAAGGTTTCGTTAGTGTTTCTTGGGCACAGGCCCTATGAGTGGTCTGCCTTAAAACATGTTGGTGTTACAGACTCGGACAGGGGGGGTTTGAAAATGTCAGTGAAGACACTTGCTAGTATGTTCAGGCGCATGCTCGAGTACACGTCCCTGGTAATCCTCTGGCCCTGCGGCCTTGTGAATGTTGACCTGTCTAAAGGTCTTACTCATCAGCTGCAGAGAGCATGATCACACAGTCCTTCGGACAGCTGTGTGCTGCTCATGCATGTTCAGTGTTATTTGCCTCGAAGCGAACATAGTAGTTTAGCTCGTCCGGTAGGCTCGTGTCACTGGGCAGCTTCGGCTGTGCTTCCCTTTGTAGTCTGTAATGTTTTTCCCTTTGTTTTTAAAGGTTGGGACCAGTGAGTGTGACCAGAGGCACTATAAATACATCCATTACACACAGGTGGCTCATAGCAGAAGTCTGTTGTCTGCTATTCAGTCTTTCTTTTCCAATCCTTCCAGAGGACAAAAACCCTGAGTCTAAACATCTCAACCAGATGTTCCTGCCACCTGACTCTCAGTAACTGACCTCTCATCCCTGTCCCCATCTCCTACACGTAGACACACTCTCTCCAAACTGTTTACCGTACCAACCACGTCAGCTCTGACTGACAGAACGCCATGTGGTTCACCTCACGCTGCTAGTGGAAAAGAGAGAGAGAGCGAGAGAGAGAGAGAAGAATAACAAAGATGGATTGAGGTAGAGAGAGTAGATGGGGATGTAACGAGAGGAGAGAGAGAAGGCGATGGATGGAAAAGGGGAGCGAGTAGATGAGAAAGAGACGTGATGGAAGGCTGAAGGGATATGAGAGAAGGACATGAGGAGTGAGAGAATGTAAGATATTAAGTGGGGGTGGGAGATGGAGAGAGGGAGCACAATGGTGATATGCCACACATTGAGAGCCTACCACAGACAGCTGTGTGGAGGATTGTGGGGCTTGGGCAGGGTAGGAGAAACTGATAGAAAAGCCAACTGAGCTGAAGAGAATGTTTGTGTAAGTGGGGCGTGCTCAAAGCTTTTAAGCCAAAGTGTGTCTGCATATGTGGAGTTTAAAAGACACAGCATTTAAGCCCTGAATGACTAAACAGTTTATTCTAGAGACAACCGCCTTTCTCTAGAATGGAAACCAGCCATGTGAATCTTGACCCTCAGTGTTGTTTAGATGACTTGTGGTAGCTCTCTGTGTTCACCCTCTATTTAAAACAATACCCATAGAATAGAACAGAACAGAACAGAATAGAATAGAGTAGAATATGCAATAATAGAATATAATGGAATGGAATAGAACACAACAGAATAGAATACAATAGAATGGAATGGAATAGAACACAATAGAATAGAAAATAATAGAGTAGAATAGAATAGGACACAATAGAATAGAATAGAATAGAATAGAATAGAATGGAATAGAATGGAATAGAATAGACTATAACAGAACAGAACAGAACAGAATATAATAGAAAAGTTAGAATAGAACAGAATAGAACAGAATCATATTACACAAAAATACAAAATGTACCCAATACATCTACATAATGTATACCTCACCCCATCTCATAATTCCCTCAGTGTTCTCCCTCAGAACATATGGTTCTGGTTTACCAGTCATATAGACAGGTGACATTTACTGTCTCAGTGCCAAATAATGCAATGTACTCTCCAACCCAAACTGCATGCAATGAGGTCAGTGTCCAGGTATGTGGACACTGGAAATTGACGGAATTTAATTTTGAGTCCCATTTCCACACTGTGTGCCATAGATTGTTTCAATGCTAACTCATGGTGTATCTGGTATCACTCATGTCTTGATTATTACCATGAAACACATCATACTTTGGTTCTTTGGGGTTATTCACTGCTGACATGCTAAACATTTGGACATTTCCGACTTGCTAACTGGTTGAACACGGCACGTGTATAACTACAACCAGTTAGCAAGTCTGACATGTCCTACTTTCCTTGTTCCGACTAGCACGTGAATGCGCCATAATCCCTCGACCACGCTCTACTGCAAACTTCATTTCCCATCAGCTAGCAGGCACAGCTGCAGCACAGCTCAGGAAGTCTCCTGTCACCTGGACAAACATACCATACACACGGCCAAGCGTGCACACTCTCACACACACACACACACACTCCTTGTCGTGTGTCATCATGCACACAAATGCTTATGGCAGGGTTGGGCCAAACCTAATTTCATTCAACATCATTAACTCTGAAATTTTATGTAAAATACAATTAAATTTAAAAAAATCACATGGAGCTATGAAACTAGCTTCAACGGTTTGGCCTAGAAGTATCTCTCCTCTCCTTCCTGTTTTGTCTCGGTCTGTGAGTATCTCTCCTCTCCTTCCTGTTTTGTCTCGGTCTGTGAGTATCTCTACTCTCCTTCCTCTTCTTCTGCAGGGCTGAAGAGTGTTCCAGATGAGATCCCTGCAGACAGCACCCTGCTGGACCTGCAGAACAACAAGATCACTGAGATCAAGGAGAATGACTTCAAGACTCTGAAGGGACTCCAAGTAAGAGATTAACACTCAATATGTCCACTAAACACTCAATATGTGTTACTGCAGATTTCCTCCTCTTCGTCAGAAGAGGAGGTGTAGGGATCGGACCAAAACGCAGAGTGGAAAGTGTCCATGATTTATTAACAATAAACTGAACACTACACGAAACAAAATAACAAAAGAGAATCAAACCGAAAGACAGTCCCGTGTGGCACGAACACTGACACGAAATACAAACACCCCCAAACACACACGTGAAACCCCGGCTGCCTAAGTATGATTCTCAATCAGGGACAACGATTGACAGCTGCCTCTGATTGAGAATCATACCAGGCCGAACACACAAAACCCCAACATAGAAAACAACACATAGACAACCCACCCAACTCACGCCCTGACCATACTAAATAAATACAAAACAAGAGAAAACAGGTCAGAAACGTGACAGCCCACTTAAACAAGCGCAAGATCTTCACCAAAACCAGACCACTAACCTATAGAACCCATCACCACCGTCATTCAACGCACAGCACATTGCATACAACAACTTCTAACTACTGTACTGTTCAATCTAAAACACTACATATTCCACTAAATACCATTAATACTTCATGTCCATAACTCAAACACTCACTATGGTTCCACCAACAATTATCACTGTATATCCTCATAAATATGTCAAATATGTCCACGTAAATACTGTATGTCCAACTAACACCAATATGTCCACTAAACACTTCAATATCAATGTCAACTAAACACTAAAATCTATGTCACTAAACACTTAATCATGATCCACTAAACACTATATGTCCACTATATAAATCACTTAAACTATTCCACTAAACACTTAATTATGTCCATTAAACACTCAATATGTTCACTAACACTTAATGCTGATATATATAAACTCAATATGTCCACTAAACTCAATCAATGTCACTAAAACCTCAATATGTCACTAACAACTTAATAGTTTCCACTACACTCTCTAATATCCACTAAAACATCCAATATGTCCCACTAATAACACTTCTATAATGTCACTAAACACTCAATATGTTCCACTAAACACTTAATGTGTATATCCACTAAATACTCAATATGTCACATAAAATACCAATATGTCCATAAACACTCATATGTCCACTAAACTCACTAATATGTCTCACTTAACATCTAATATGGTCACACTAAATCCACTAAATATCACTAAACAACTCCAATATGTCCACTAACACACTTAATATGTCCACTAAACACCTCAATATATTTCACTAAACATTAATGCTGTATATCCACTAAATACTCAATATGTCCACTAATTACTCATATATGTCCACTTAAACACTCAATATGTCCACCTAAACACTAATACTGTGTCCACTAAAACCCTCAATATGTCCACTCAAACACTTAATATGTCCACTTAAACACTCAATATATTCCACTAAAACACTTAATGCTGTATATCCACTAAATACTCAAATGTCCACTATATCTCGAATATGTCACTAAACACTCAATATGTCCACTAAACACTCTAATATGTCCACTAAACCCTCAATATGTCCCTAAATAGTCAAGATGTCCCATTTCTGTTGCAGCTTTCACAAATACTGATTGGCCCTTTTTTTGCATTTTCCAAAAAACATTGATTCACAATTCGCCATGTTTGTCTCAATTCTTCTAGGGAGTGCAATATTGACATCCCTTCCAAAGTATACACCAGAGTGAGTGTAGAAACCTGAATGTCTTGGTAGGAGAGCTAAAGGGAAAACACTGAAGCTGAACTTGAAGCCGTGTTTGTTGGATGACATCCTAACAGGCGTATTATACATGCAAAAGTATCAGCTGGAGCGAAGCAGTGGAAATCTGATTTATCTCTGGACTTTCTTGACGACAAGAGGTTATCCTTAGGTTGCTGTGTGCCGTGTTGTTGTGTGTGTGTGTGTTGTGTGTTGTGTGTGTGTCGTGTGTGATGTTGTGTGTGTGTTCAAAGGTGTGTTTGTGATTGTGTGTGTGGTGGTGTTGTGACCTGTACTTTCTTTGGAGACTCACTTTTCGCCTGAATCAATTCAAACATAGCTAACATAGTTTACACTACACATGGTTTAACTCGGATCAAAGATCCTAAAAATAGTCTACCAAAGGGAACAGCACTGTAAACCACCTCCACTCATTTGTTTTTAACCACAGGAATCCAGGTACCAATGTTCCCCAGGTGCCATGGAAACTATTCTCCTCTGGGCCATCGTGTGACCTCTCTACACGTGTATAGCTTTCTGACCTGTAATAAATAGCCTACCTCTGTCAAACGGCCCACACTGTTTCCACCCCCGTACATTAGTTGTTCTCTCCAGGGGGAATTTGCTGCATTCTCTGCATTCTCCATTCTTCCACCCCCGTCTGCAGCCTTGARTATGGAACGGTCCACTACAGACACAGCAATTTCTCTTGYGAAATTTCTCAGAAATTGCCTCCAATCACAACAACCCTGGCGCCTGTGCTCTTTAAGACTAGGTCCAAGGGTGTGTTGGGATTACTGTACAGACGTTAAAAAACAATCTCACATTTCAGTTACCTTGGATACGTTCAAATGAGTCAGTCCATACTTGTGAAATGTAATCAAACAGTCTGCAATAGGTCTAGAACATCGTATTTTGTTGATGTCAAGCGTTTAAGATGCTCGTCAACTAGTACAAAATAGTCTAAAATAGTCCAGTCTGTTTGTGAAGCAATTTTTGCAACCTCACTATGATATAATGAAAAGTCTGCCTTCAATTACTTCATTTTACACACATAAACAATGATCACATACACCCACGGGAAGTTGTAGCCACATTAAAGTAGCCAGTGACAGAACACATTTCAGAGTAACACATCATTGCTCATGATAATAGTAATATATTGCAATAATGTAGCTAGCTATCTCAAATAGAAAAAGCTATCTCAAAAGCAATCTCAAATAGAAAAAACAGTTGCCCAATTGTACATTAGCATAAATATCTACATAGTAATTAGCATTACCACCAACATACTAATTATAATTAGCATAAACATATAAATTATCATTAGCAAAACATACACATTAGCATTAGCTTAAATATAACAGGGATTGTTCTCTCTCCAATCTCCCCAGACCCTGATCCTGGTGAACAACCAGATCACCACAATCCACCCCAAGGCCTTCATTCCCCTGGGCAAGCTGCAGCGCCTCTACCTCTCCAAGAACCACCTCAAGGAAATGCCCGCCAACATGCCCAAGAGCCTGCAGGAGCTTCGCATCCACGAGAACAAGATCACTAAGATCAAGAAGGCCTCCTTCGAGGGCATGGCCCAGGTCATCGTCATGGGTATGGACCAGACCTGGCTTCAAATAACATTAGAAATCTTTCAGATATGTTGTGCCCTTGCTTATGCCTGCCTGGATTGCCTTAATGACAAGTCTGTTTTCTTCTGTTGGGTGCATAATGAACTCAACCCATCCCTTGTTCGGTACTCAAATTCCATACGATAGAACTAGTCTAATCCTTAACACACATATACAGTACACACAGTTACTTGAACATCTTTCCTTAATTGACTGTGTAGTAGCAATAGGACAGGAGCAAGTTAACAAGTTTTCAGCTAAAAAGTACACTAAAACATTACAGTCAGAGACTGATGATGCAAAGTGTTGTGTAACCATGAATTACAACGTGTCAGTGTTTAGAGAGTGCTAGCAATCGCCTACAGAGAGGAAGGGTTGGTTCATTGCTTACAGAGTGGAGAGTGGAATTTGAGGGTGCCAGCAGCAGACAGAGTGATAGAGTGTGCGCGTGTGTGTGTGTGTGTGTGTNTCGGTACTCAAATTCCATACGATAGAACTAGTCTAATCCTTAACACACATATACAGTACACACAGTTACTTGAACATCTTTCCTTAATTGACTGTATAGTAGCAATAGGACAGGAGMAWGTTAACAMGTTTTCAGCTAAAARGTACACTAAAACATTAGTCAGAGACTGATGATGCAAAGTGTTGTGTAACCATGAATTACAACGTGTCCGTGTTTAGAGAGTGCCAGCAATCGCCTACAGAGAGGAAGAGTTGGTGCATTGCTTACAGAGTGGAGAGGGGACTTTTGAGGGTGCCAGCAGCAGAGAGAGTGATGGAGTGTGTGCGTGTGTGTGTGTGTGTGTGCGCGCATTTATGCATTTATTTATAATGTCTCTATTCTGGTGTGTGTTACATTCAGAATGTAAAGTATCTCATTATAGCATAGCTGAAGGACTGGAGCGGTAGGCCCTAAAACACACTGATCCTCAGATTATATCCCCAGTGTGACAAATCGGCCAATCCAGCGAGGCTATAGGACGAGGCAGACAGGGCTTATGGACAATATCCCACGCCGGCCGCAAACCATGTTTATACATGAGTAGGTGGAGATTCCCGTAACACACCAGGACTGGGATGTGGTTAATGGACCTTTTTTTCTCTCGGTTTTCTTTTCTGTCTCCTCCCCTGATTGTCTACCTCTCTATTTATCTTCTTCTCTGTCTATCTCTCTCTTGCTCTCTCTCTTTATTTCTGCTCCCTCTGTCTCTTAATACCCTATCTCCCTTAATTCTCTCTCTGTCTCTCTGTCTGTCTCTCTCTCCCTCCTTCTCTTTCCAGAGCTCGGCTCCAACCCCCTGAAGAGTGCAGGGGTTGAGGCTGGGGCGTTCGGKGCCCTGAAGAAGGTCTCATACATCCGCATTGCAGACACCAACCTGACAGAGATCCCCAAAGGTACTGCCCTCTCTGGTCACCCCATCACAAATCATCCTTCCTTCCTTCCAGTCCCTTGAAGGGATCAATAGAAATCTAACACAAGGCTAGGTATGAGCAGAGAGCCATTACATAGCTTTCACCTATCCAGTCATGTCAGATCATTTCACTGTGTGGATCCAACTGAAGAATATGGAAAATAACATGTCATTTCAATAAAGGATGGCTGTAGGGATTTTGACCACACTACAACAACAAAAGATGTATTCAACATACTGTATATTTCTAAGGCAACCAGCTGCAATGGGATTGTGAAAATGTTTGTTGAGCAAACTCACAACAATAGTTGGTGTGTGAACATTTTGTTGAGCATACTCACAATTGCAACTTAATGCCTTTCAATTGTACRTTGAATCAACATCTTTTTGTTTTACAGTGCAGGGCCTGAATCTMTATTTTCAACCAGGACTGGTTTGAATASTTCACAGCTCAATAGCTCCAGCTAAAACAAAGGAATTCAAGTTAACAGTGAGGATCTCTTACTCAATCGACCACAGCCAAAATCATCAATCATCTTGCACTGCARGAATGCACATTTGGATTGATAGGCTCMACTGAACAATGGTTACAGTGTGGAACCAAGAGAGGAAAACTAAAACAGMATATTCATTCAAAGGCGTGTAACATGAATGTTATCTGGCCTATTGTGGGAATCTGGCCACCAGTTCAGATCGAATAGTACTCAGAGAGAGATCCTCTAATCTAATGCTTTAATACGAATAGAAGGGATGAAGGAGAGGCCTCTGGATGTTAGAGGCTGCGTCTGAGTTGGCATCCTATTCCCTATAGTGCACTATTACCTAGTCAAAAGTAGTGCACTAGGGATTAGGGTGCCATTTCAGATGCATTAGAATTAGTATGGATTCAGAGTCCTACTGGCATACTGTACGTAGACATTAACCACTTACCTTCCCCTCACCACAACTGCTGTGGTTTCCCCGGTTGTTTGTCCTCTCGTCATTGTCTCTCTCCTGTGGGTTGCCAGGTCTGCCCTCCTCCCTCTCCGAGCTCCACCTGGACAGCAACAAGATCACCAAGGTGCAGGCGGACAACCTGAAGGGCCTCAAGAACCTGGCTAAGTAAAGATGTTTCAACACTTCTACTCAATGTTTCAAAAACGTTTTTTTCAAAAACGTTTCATAAATGCTCTTGACGAGGACAAAGCATGCTTACAGTATTCTTCTTCACTGTATTTGATGAGTGGGTCAACACTTCATAAGTAGTCCTGTAGTGGGATATTGGGTCCATCTCTAGACAACAGTGCCCCGCACACACACACACACCCTAGTATGTATTTCAAACCTCAGCAACAATCCTGGGTTAGTCACCAATTCAGTTATATAAGGAGTATTTGAATTGATGCGGTACTTCTTGGCATTAATGCCACTAGTGTTTTTTGTACCACATCGTCCCATTCACTGGTACTCTGCTGCTAGTACTGTCTCTCTCTCTCTCTCTCTCTCTGTGTCTCTCTCTGTGTCTCTCTGTGTGCCTCTGTCTCTCTCTGTCTCTCTCGGTGTCTCTGTGTCTGTCTCTCTGTCTCTCTCTGTCTCTCTCTGTGTCTCTCTGTGTGTCTCTCTCTGTGTCTCTCTGTGTGTCTCTCTGTCTCTCTCTGTCTCTCCAACCAGACAGACTCACTCAGAGAACCCAACTCCTGGTTCTCTCTCACTCCCTGTGGCTGTGCCTGTCAGATCTCTCTCATTCTGTCACTCTCTCTCTGTCTCTCTCTCTCTGACTCTCATTGAGACATTAGGGGCGTTGATTTATCAAGGCATTATGTGTTTGAGAGTTTTAACAAAATGCATATGAAAGCAATGTTTCTGAAAATCAACAGCTGGGTTTATAAGATCACTGCTTCGAGGGTAGGAAAAGACTCATGCCAAAGTAGGGAGACTAATCAACAGAAATATACTCTCATGCAGTACAAGGCAGTTTATTTTGGAAGAGCTGCAGGATTCACTGAAAATATTATTTTAAATTTTCTGGATCGGCAACACGTTCGCTAGCGAGTATTTCATTTTGTCAACGATGTTGGTCCCTTGGCAAAAGTAGAACCTCTTTCTCATTTGCTAGTCTACATTCTGCCCATGGTTTTCATTGGCAGAAAACCAGTTTGTGTCTTTCCCATTGGATGTTTTCTTTCCTCTTTCTCTCATTTGTTTTTATACATTCTGTACGTTGACTTGTAGGGACAGCTCAGGGCTTCATGCCCTCTTATATCGCTCTTCTTCTGTACCTCTGTCTCATTGGCTCTTTTACACATCGTGTCTCTGTCCCATTGGCTCTGACACATTCTGTGTCTCTCCCCATTGGYTGGTTTGTCTCCTAGGCTGGGTCTAAGCTACAATGAGATCAGCCAGGTGGAGAACGGTTCTCTGGCCATGGTTCCTCACCTCAGAGAGCTTCACCTGGACAACAATGCCCTCACCACCGTGCCTGCAGGCCTGCCTGACCACAAGTACATCCAGGTGGGTTCCACCGGACACACAGGTGTCCCGTCACACCTGGGAGAATGGGTARAGGCTTCATGTCCATGAATGTTCCACCTCACACAGGGTTTTSTCAGGAGGGTGTAACCATTACAGATCAATCTCATGATGATGATGATGAAATAAAATATAAATAAGTTGATTAACACAGAAAKGACCTTTCTWTATAYGCAATGTTCATTTCCAGACATCCCTCCCTCTAACCACTCATTGTGGTTGATATGTTCCCAGGTGATCTACCTCCACAGCAACAAGATAGGGGTGGTGGGCACCCAGGACTTCTGCCCACCAGGCTACAATACCAAGAAGGCCATGTACTCTGGCATCAGCCTGTTCTCCAACCCCGTCCCTTACTGGGAGGTGCAGCCCATCACCTTCCGCTGTGTGTTCGACCGCTCCGCCATCCAGCTGGGCAACTACAGGAAGAAGTAGAGAAAAAGTAGTCCACCCCAGAGAGAGAGAGAGAGTGTGTGTGTGTGTGTGTGTGTGTGTGTGTGTGTGTGTGTGTGTGTNTGTGTGTGTGTGTGTGTGTGTGTGTGTGTGTGTGTGTGTGTGTGTGTGTGTGTGTGTGAACCGCAGCCCCCCATCCACCCCACAACACTGATCGGCAACTTTATCCCCATTTTAAAACCATAGCGAACATCCAATACAGTTTTAACAGTTACAGTACTTAATGTTTTCATGAGCAAAGACAGAACAGTTACAAAACTCAGTACCAAACCTTCCATAGATGGCTTAGTAATAACTCAAACCAGCTCTGTATGCAAACAGTTGATTTATAATAGTCCATGTGCCATTTGTACATTTCATATTCTACAACAGTAATCACTGGCATTATCCTGTAACAGGTCTTCCATACACAATAAACCGTCAACTCATGAAATACTGTAACACTAACTCATGGTAGTTACCTGTCAAAAAGCTCAACTTAAAGGGGATGTCACCCACTTTTCAACCTCATTTTCATTATATCCATTACAATACCATCGTCTACATATGTGAAAACGTCACATTTCTATGTTTTGGAGAAAACAAATATGAAGTTAAAAAGATGACATCATCAAGAAAATACCATCATCCCTCTGGCTAGAAACTCGTTGCGGGTTTTGAAAAGCACTGTTTGTTTTGAACTTTTAAGCCTGTGATGTCACAGAGAAGCCTTTTATTAGGACCTTTCTTCTTCTCTTTTTAACCACAGAGCATAGACAAAACAACGTGTCGTTTTCACACATGTAGACACTGATATGGTGCTGGAGATAATGAATATGAGGTTGAAAAGTGGCGGAATTGTCCTTTAACAGAAGACTGTGCATTGGTTTTGAAGTGTGTGCCCTCAGATTGCATGACTGAAATGTTATTTTGTGTGTGAAAGAAACATTATGAAAGACAACAAAATATTTTCAACAACAACAAAAAATATATATGACCACTTTGAAAATATGTACACGATTAACCCTTTAATACCTCACACATGTCAGCTGGTTGAGATTGGCTGAAAAATCTGAATTTGACCGGTGTAGATCTTTTGTGTGCAACAAGCCTTTACGTGCATAAATCTGTGACAATTACAGTAGGTAAGCTGACCTGCGGAGCGGGCAGCAAAGGGTTAACTCGTGTCTTAATACCATTAACACCAGCTAGGATACTAGAATGCACTAGAGTATATTACCTGTGTAGTAGCTAGCGTTCAAAGTGTACCTTTACAATATGTCGTACTATTTGAAAGAATTCCGATTTTCTTTCTTTCACATTGTAGTCGATTGCCATGTCTCCTGCTTGCTTCACTGTTGATTTCAATTTTGTTGTTTTTACTAAATGTTCCAACAGTTTAAAGATTTAAGATTTTCCATAAAGCATTTATTTCTTCTTCTTCACATTCCATTCCCCCATCTGTCATGTAACATCAGCTCATACAACCAAGATGAAAATAGCTCTTAAAGATGTAGAATAAACAATATATACGTTCTGAAACAGAAGCCATGCCCAAAGATCTATACGCATGCTTTTCTTCATTTGACTTGAAGCACGGTGGTGGTTTCTGGGATGCCATGCTAATGCCTGTTTTCTTTCTCTTCTTTTTTACTTTGCCTTTCTTTTGTTCTTTTTTTTAAGTCTGAAGAGAATTGGAGGCTGCAGGCGGACTGTCATGCCTTCAGTGCCCATGTTAGTGTGAATGTTTGTATGTATAGACGCTGTATATAAATGCTGTATAAAAAAAAACTCTCATTGCTTATTAAAAGCACAAGCACTTACAGTAGTTCAGACTTAATATATCAACAATAAAGATGTTCCTCTCTTTTTTCTGAGCAGGGGCTCCGCCTAAGGCGTCCTGAACCAAATAAAAATACCAATTAAAAAGCAGCATTTTTCTGGGGGTGTCGCCATCAGAGGTCATAACCCTTGGTATGTCCACGTTGTGTGTGTCGTTGTCATAGAGTTGGAAAGAGGGCCCACCTCCTATCTTTRACATTATTGCTTCTGTGATAGCATAGGTTTTGTGGMAAGTGYKCCCTCTWACCAWCTCTATGKTCGGTGTGTGGAGGGCTCTACTTGCCCTGTCACTAGATGGAGCTGTAATATCTATGGAACAGTCAAACGAGTATAGACTTCAYAGTGATGGACGGAGTTTCCAGGTGAACAAGGTYGTGAGGAGGAACAGGTGAGACACCGGAGAAAGCAGGTGAGAAAGTATTCACACTGTAATATTCTACGGTCACACACCAAACACAGAGTACTGGAGAGACTCTTAGAACACTCTTAAACGTTGAAAGGCCCTCATAACAAGTAAGCATAAGTGATTTTGTGCAAAACAACAACTGTATCCATAAGGTGAAATATCAAGGCTTTAGGGGATTAATGGTCTATCAAGCCTGACTTGAATGGTGTATTTATAAGGGGCGATGTTTTCTGTAGTTGCCAGAACTATTGTTGCGCTGGCTCTCTGTTGTGGGGTTTTCAGAGAAGTTCAGGGAGGGGACTGGACATCTGAAACAAACAGGATCCAAGGTAAACAGTAAGAGTGAAGTAATGTAGATACACCAGAATAATATTATATCAACAACAAGCTGAAGGCAACAGTAGTGTTAAAACTCACATCGCTTCAGCGAATATGAGCTACATTTATGGATTTTATATTAAATATTTAAATGCGACAACCAATCAAGTAAAATGTAAATTGCCTATGGTYGTGGTTGAATAGTCTTGGGTATCAAGATACATCGTAAGTACTGTATATTGTTTAATAGCTGACAGATTTGATACGAGGCCAGTGACACCCAGATAACTGTGGTAAAAACATGTCTGCTCTATAGGGGATATCTTCAGTCTTTTTCATGAATCCTACTCCCGCAACAGGCAGCATGCCCTGGACCTATGAACTATTGGAAGGTTGTGTTAACAACAAAGATAGACACTTTAAAACAAGTTTGCTCCAATTGACTCTTTAAAAAAAAAACGTAGGAAACCCGATATAGTATATTTACTGGAATAGTATTGATATCATCACGGTGTAAGATATGTCTGTAAGCCTCCATGATTCCTTACAGTTTTGGGTCACTTACACACACTGAGATACCAGACAATACACATATTGCATATTGACAGGGAGATATTTATACAGCAGTGTTTCCCAAACCTCTCTGTGAGTACTCCCAACTGGTCAACTTATTTTCAAACCTAGATTAAAATCAGGTGCGCTCAGCCTGGCCTCAGAGCCATACGAAACATACTATACATATAGGCGAGTTGGTTGTTTAGCAACAAAACCAACGCGTGCGCAACTATGGGGCAAAATTAGATTGTTGACAACATGTCAACTATATTTAGTCTCCAAATGTTTATTGAAAACAAGTAAATTTGCACAATGAGCACTTGTTGTCTCTTAAATACGTTGTTACAGTTGTTGGTTAGCTAGCTAGTGAATTTTAGCCATATTAGCATTGACATGAAATCAGTCAAAACACCTAAAAACAAGACGTGGTATCAAGAACAAGATTAAACTAGGTGAAACGAGCCACTTATGATTCCCCACATGGCATCTTGTCATTTTTGCTAGCTTTCTGATCGTTCAGAATCATAACAAAGCACGACTTCCGACCACATCGATGTGCGTGCATCATTTTCGTGACATTGTCAGCCAACACGTCTATTTCTGAGCACCTCTAAGACATATGATATGTACTAATGGTCTAGTTACTTCAGACAGAAAGTATGGAGGTTGGTCGGGGAGGAAGGGTGGACTTAAACCGCGACTGTCTAGCAAAAGGTTGCATGTTCAAGTCACGTTGGGGACAACTGTAGCATTTTAGCAGGATTGGGTATGTTACTTTCTAAATGTAATCCGTTAGTTACTAATTACTAGTCCAAAATTGTGAACAGGAATGTAACTTTTGGATTACCCAAACTCAGTCAAATAATCTGACTACTTTCAGTTTCTTTTGGATTACTTTCCCCTTAAGAAGCATTAGAAGAAGACAAAAAGGATCCATCAAATGCATTTGGTGTGTCATCCTAGTAGTCTCTGACTTTCAAAGTATCTGGAATCCTATTACTGATTAGAATATTTTAGCTGGTAGCGTAACTGATTACAGTTTGTCTGTAATCAAATGTCATGTAACTGACTACGTAATCAGTTACTCCCAAATGTTGCATTTTAGTTTAACCCTTCCCCTAACCCTTATTCCTTAACCCAATTCACCTCACCTGGAATATATCAGATGAGGGAATGGTACAGTATTCTGGTGCACCTCTTGTCACAATGGGGCCTGTTATTTAGTGTGTAATACACAGTAATACTAAATGCTCTACAGAATGCTCTTCTCTAACAGAAGAAAAGGTAGGTGCCAAATAAGCCTATTCTACCAGAACACAAATTGCACTGTTCATCTAAAAACTGTAATTTCTAGAGAGATTTATGATTTTTATGACTTGCTGTATAATCAAACAAGGTCTTCAATTAAATAACTGTCCATAACATAAGGATTACCAGAGAGCTATTTGACTGGGCTGGAGTCCCAACCAGTAAGGTGATTGGTGGACGTTATAAGGAAGGTGGAGCATGTAGATCCATGACAGGAATGCATCAGTGTTGGAGCCTCTGGCAACTGCACACACACATCTGTTAGTCACACCACAGGGCCATGGGTCTCCTGCCCCTCTCTGTCGCCCCCATGTGGTGGGTATTGGCTTCTCTCCATCGCTCTTTCTTTCGACCCCCTCTGCACACACACACACACACACATGTGTGTGTGTGTGTGTGTGTGTGTGAGTGTGTGTGCATGTGTGTGTATACATAATGCACACCCGGGTTGGCAGGTACATGCATGTGTGTGTGTATGAGGGAGAGACAGGCAGGAGAAGGTGCATGCATGACAGTGTGAATGTCTATATCCATGTGCCCACGTGTCAGAGTGAAACCGTGTCAGAGTGAAACCGTGTCAGAGTGAAACTACAGTATGTGTGAGTGAGACTACACTAGGTGTGAGTGAGACTACACTAGGTGTGAGTGAGACTACACTAGGTGTGAGTGAAACTACAGTATGTGTGAGTGAGACTACACTAGGTGTGAGTGAAACTACAGTATGTGTGAGTGAGACTACAGGTGTGAGTGAGACTACACTAGGTGTGAGTGAGACTACACTAGGTGTGAGTGAGCCTACACTAGGTGTGAGTGAGTCTACACTAGGTGTGAGTGAAACTGCACTAGGTGTGAGTGAGTCTACACTAGGTGTGACTGAGACTACACTAGGTGTGACTGAGACTACACTAGGTGTGACTGAGACTACACTAGGTGTGACTGAGACTACACTAGATGTGACTGAGTCTACACTAGGTGTAACTGAGACTACACTAGTTGTGACTGAGACTACAGTATGTGTGAGTGAGACTGTAGTATGTGTGAGTGAGACTACACTAGGTGTGAGAGAGATGCGTACTGTAATGTGAGTGAGACTTACAGTATGTGTGTGAATGAGACTACTGTATGTGTGAGAGAGACTACACTAGGTGTGAGTGAGACTACAGTATGTGTGTGAGTGAGACTACATTATGTGTGAGTGAGTCTACACTAAGTTGAGAGAGGACTATAGTATGTGTGAGTGAGACTACACTAGGTGTGAGAGAGACTGCAGTATATGTGTGATTGAGACTACACTAGGTGTGAGAGAGACTGCAGTATATGTGTGACATAGACTGCAGTATGTTGTGTGAGTGAGACTACGTATGTGTGTCAGTAGACTACAGTATGTGTGAGTGAGACTACACTAGTGTGAGGAGGTCGACAGTATGTGTGTGTGTGAGTGAGAACGACAGTATGTGTGTGAGTGAGACTACGTATGTGTGTGAGGAGTAACTGCAGTATGTGTGAGTGAGACATGACAGTAATGTGTGAGTGAGACTACACTAGGTGTGAGTTAGACTTTCAGTATGTGTGAGTGAGCCTACACTAGGTGTGAGAGAGACTGCAGTATGTGTGTGAATGAGACTACACTAGGTGTGAGTGAGACTACAGTATTGGTTTGAATGAGACTACAGTATGTGTGTGAGTGAGGCTACAGTCGGTGTGTGAGTGAGACTACACTAGGTGTGACTGAGACTACAGTATGTGTGAGTGAGACTACAGTATGTGTGTGAATGAGACTACAGTATGTGTTTGAGTGAGACTACAGTAGGTGTGTGAATGAGACTACAGTATGTGTGTGAGTGAGACTACAGTAGGTGTGTGAGTGAGACTACAGTATGTGTGTGAGTGAGACTACAGTATGTGTTTGAATGAGACTACAGTATGTGTGTGAGTGAGACTACAGTAGGTGCGTGAGTGAGACTACAGTATGTGTGTGAGTGAGATATGCCTTCCTGCCCTTGAGCAAAGCAGTAACCAGCAACAACAACTCCTCCCCGGGCTGCGATGACGTGGATTAAGGCAGCCCCCCTGCACCTCCCTGATTCAGAGGGGTTGGGTTAAATGCAGAAGACACATATTGGTTGAATACGTTCAGTTGTATCTTTACTGACAATTTGAGCAACATTAACCTGATACCAGCACTCAATATTCATTAGCCTGTACAAACAGTATAGGTTTAAATGCATGTGTGCATGTTCTGTAGCTCCTATTAGAGTAGGGTTCAAACCAAAAGAGCACAGATCTGTGCAGAAAATACCATAAACCAATCTCTGCATCATGATTATTTAAAGTAAGTCAACTGCATGTGATCCACTTGCGAGTGGCAGTATTTGGAACACACACTGAATAATGTGCCTTCCTGTCTATTTGAAATGTTATGGTATTTTGATCAGAACAGTGGTCTTTTGCATGACAAACATGTTGCCTGGAATGAGCACAATATACAAAGCCATCAAACAGGCAGTGTCAATACAGGGCTGAAATCGAATCATACTACACCGACTCGGACGCTCGACAGATGTGGCAGGCTTGCAAACTATCACGGATTACAAAAGGGAAACCCAGCCGTGAGATGCCCAGCAACGCGATCCTACCAGAGCTAAATGTTTTCAATGCTCGCAAGCAACACTGAACCATGCATGAGAGCACCAGCTGTTCCGGAAGACTGTGTGATCTCGCTCTCCATAGCCGATGTGAGTAATACCTTTAAACAGGTTAACATTCACAAGGCCACTGGGCCAGATGGAATACCAGGATGCATACTCAGAGCATGCTCTGACCAGCTGGCAAGTGTCTTCACTGACATTTTCAATTTTCAAGTTTTAATGTCACGTGCACAAGTACAGTGAAATGCTTTTCTTGCAAGCTCTAAACCCAACAATCCAGTAAAAAGAACAAAAAATAAGAAATCACCTATCCTTGTCCCGGTCTGTAATATCAACTTGTTTCAAGCAGACTACCACAGACCACTATAGTCCCCGTGCCCAAGAACGCCAAAGTAACCTGCCTAAATTACTATCGCCCCGTAGTACTCATATCTATAGCCATGAAATGCTTTGAAAGGCTGGTCATGGCTCACATCAACACCATCACCCCAGACACCCTGGACCCACTCCAATTTGCGTATCTCTCCCTATGCTTTCAATGTTTTTTTGTTTTTTTTAGGTGGGTAAACAGGGTTTACCCTTCACTAGGCCTACACCCCTGCCGGTAGCCTACCATCTCAGCCAAGGCAATTTTAAACACACAAACACACGCAGAATAGGTAGTCTACATTGAATATAATACATGAGTTCAATTTAAACATGTTTTACACCCTAGTTCATGAGTTGTCCATATTTAATGGGTTAAATGCTTGGAGTTTTCACAATCGTGTGACATAAAACACAACCTTTCTTTCTTTACATTAATGCCATTTATGACAGTGTTATTTGTCATTACTATCAAGAATCAAGGTAAGACCCAAGTGCAGACTGTGTGAAGTAACAATGTTTATTGTAAGCACCGGGGCAGGCAAACGACAGGTCAAGGCAGGCAGGGGTTGACAATCCAGAGTAGGAGCAAAGGTACAGGACGGCAGGCAGGTACAGGGTCAGGACAGGCAAGGGTCAAAAACCAGGAGGACGAGAAAAAGAGAGGCTGGGAAAAGACAGGAGCTGACAGGACGACCGCTGGTAAGCTTGACAAACAAGACCAACTGGTGACAGACAAACAGAAAACACAGGTATAAGTACACAGGGGATAATGGGGAAGATGGGCGACACCTGGAGGGGGGTGGAGACAATCACAAAGACAGGTGAAACAGATCAGGGCGTGACAATTACTAAGCATTTACCAATTGGATTAGAAAATGTAACTTAAACCCTGTACGAATCATGGATCTTGGAGATCTCGTAAAATGCACCGTAAGTCTAACTATGCCTACGTAACATTTAATGATGTTTCTCTGTGAAAACAGTTCTCATGGGCACACAAATCCACAATAATGTAGGACTATGCCATTGCAAAATGTAATGCTTCTAACCCAAAGAGTCAACTATAGGCCTACTGTCATTTACATATACTTGTTGGATGGATTGGATGCGCATTGGTGTCTAGCTATAGGATAGTTGTCTAGTGGTATTGTCAATCATCATCAGCTGATCCAGGAAAGAAAACAAATATTGATAGAAAGTAATAAAGCTGTATAAATGGTCTGATACTTCTGGCCCCGGACGGCACGGAGAAGACCAGTACCCGCGCGCACCTGAAAAACAAAACAATGAGCGCTCTAAACAACTGACTGACAAAAACAAACAATGATAAATCAACAGATAAAACTAATGCACTGGAATAAAGGCTATTTTTAATCAGGGACGCATGGCAAATAAATGGCGAAAATTAGTAAGTACAAAGGAAAAGCATGAAGAGTACTGCCACATAAAAATAAATGGTTTAAACCATGACAGAGAGGTAGGGGTGTTCGTTTGAGTTGAAGATTTTCATATTTACCACTAAATTATTTAGAGAACCCCCCCCCCCCCAAAGTTCAAATGTTGTTGCATTTAGGGGAGCTAACATCTCATTCAGGGGAGCGGAGCCCCCCCTGGCCGCCCATAATTCACACGTTACTGGTACTCTCTGTATACAGCCATGTATTTTTACTAGTTGTTGTTATTCATTATTCACTGTATTTATTCCCTGTGTTACTATTTCTATTTTATCTCATTTATCTTTATCTTTAACTCTGCATTTCATGTTAGTCGACACCTGAAGCTTGACAAATAAAATGTGATTTTGATTTGAAATCCAAGAAACCAAATGCTCTGTGCGTGTGTGTCTSTGTKTKTGYGKRKAYWCWMRWGTGTGTGTGTTGTATAAATGGGCTTAACCAGCTTAGTCCATCTTACATTAAGTGGATCTATTGGTTGCCCTTTTAATTCGGTCAGCGCTGGTCAATGGTCCTGCTGCACATGTAGTACCTCATGCAGTGTGTGAGTGCCAGGATGAGGGGATGGGCTGATCTGGCCAGGGAGGGGATGGCTGATCTGGCCAGGGATGAGACAGTCGTTAAAAGACAAATTAAACACAGAGTGCGAACAAAATGTGTGTGTGTGTGTTGTGTGTGTGTGTGTGTGTGTGTGTGTGTGTGTGTGTGTGTGTGTGTGTGTTGTGGTGTGTGTGGTGTGTGTGTGTGTGTGTGTGTGTAGTGTGTGTGTGTGTGTGTGTGTGCGTCGTGCG
>NW_019943333.1:120300-146080 GCF_002910315.2 Salvelinus sp. IW2-2015
GAGCCACGGGGAAGATCTCGTAAACATTAACAAGACAAAGTTTAAACACACAGAGGTGCGAACAAAAATGTGTGTGTGTGTGTTGCCTTGCTGTGTGTGTACTGCGTGTGATGTGTGTGGTGGTGTGCTTTGTGTTGATCGGTGTGTGTGTGGTGTGTGTGTGTGTGTGTAGTGTGTGAGTGCGTGCCACGTGCGTGCGTGCGTGGCCTGCATGACATCCCATTTTCTTCCCTGTAGACATAATGTAGTCGATACAGCAACAGAAAACAGAGCCTTGGTTTCAGGGTGTACCTATCCACCACCGTACCACACCCTGTGGTGTAACAGTTTCTACTGTTCTGAGTCTGTCCTACCATAACTTTTGCATTTGAAAGGTCAAGTAGTGTAAAAACCTTAGAGGGATGGTGATATATGTAGGTTATATCTATTAAGCTATGGAACATATCTTACAACTCTAACCCTACATCATCTATAATCTAATTCCTACAATCTATAACGGCTAAACCCTAACATATTCTATAACTCTAACCCTACATATCTATAAGCTCTATCCTTCTCTATTAAACGTCTATTGACGTTCCTATCCTCCTCTATAACTCTAACCCTACATAGTCTTCACTAACATACTAAGCAGACCGTTATATCTGGATATCTCATAACTCTATCCTCTCTATACTCTAACCCTACATATCTATAATCCTTCTAAGACAACCTCGCAGCAATCTATCTTATTACTCTTAAACCCTACAATATACATATATCACATCTAACGCCCTGAGACATAACACGCTGAGTAACGTCGTAACTCCTCCATATCCCTAGTGAACTCGCTTAACACCCTACACTAGGCTATTAAGCTCAATATTCACTACTCTATCACTCTTGTACTACTAACTCATTAAACCTCTCACATTGTATTGTCTGTGATTAAGATCTGCTAACCCTACCATTGATCGTATTGTCTATCTCCTAACCCTACATTCATAAGCTCCATACCCCAACTATGATCCAATACACCGGTGCTAACCCTATATGAGAAGAGTGTTAGAGACTCTACTAACCGTCGTACATTATCAAACTCTATCCCTAGCATAATCTCAATTCATCTCCAACCCCTACAGATCTATAACTCTAAATTCTCGGCAGAGTCAGTTATACCTAATAACTCATACATCTCCTACAGTGTCGATAACTCTAAACCCATACGATACATATATATGCTCTAACCCTACATGATCTACAAAGCCTAACCCTACATATCTAAACTCCAACTCCTCAGACATAAACATTATAAAACTCAAACTACCTAGAACCCACAAATCAGCAAATTATAGACTCAAAACCACAATCTAAAGACCACCCCGATCAAACTATACTATCTGAAAGCCAACTAACATACATCTGAGACGAAATGAACGCCAACCCCGACAAGACCAATAGCCTACTCCCTAACAGCGCCTATACTCCTAACCTATTTCCTCCCTCACACATCCTCAGAACCTCAATCGCTAATTCTATCTCCTGTAGCTGAGAATACTAGCTATATCGCTCCTCAATATCTCCACCTACGAAACTTCGTTACTCATACATAATTACTACAATTAACCTCTCTACATATACACAATAAAATCTTTCATCTATAGGAGATGACATACGGTATAATACTACTAAATTAGTTAATAGAAGTAGACATCATGATTATCACATATCAATCCGTCTTCCCTCAAAAACTATTAACTCTCAGACATTTGCATAGATTGATTTTTTCAATCTACTTCTTAATCTCTCTATCTACTGCCTTTTGTATCCCTCCTTTCTCCTTTGTTAGTCTTACATACACCATGAAAACGAGCAACTACGATAAGCCTAAATTGTTTACGGCAGCGAACGAACATTAAAGTGTGCATCAAGATATAAAATGCACTTCTAAATTCAAGAACCAGAAGCATAAAAGCATAGCGCTATCAAGCACAAGAATAAATTTAGAATATACCTAAAAATAATTATGACTTGACCTAGGAGTCTCCTAACATCAATAGCAGAGAAGCAACGAGAAAGTGTGGGTAATAAATATTTCACTGATAGTAGAAATATAGCACGCTAATAGTATCTCTGAAATATTCTAGGGAGATTAAATGTAAGCGGGAGATTTTTTTGAGTATGATATCGTTAAGGATATGCAGCTGTGAAAAGGACGAAAACGGAACAATCCAGATAAGGAATTATGACGATCGAGTATTAGCATCTGATAGAATTCTCAAAACATAAGCATTTACTGTAGGCATGTATCTTGCTATGAAAATGATATGGATGTATGGATCACATGTCTTATAGATCACAGCACATAACTCATGCATAGCGTCCTACATATGCGGGTCAATGAAACTCCCCAATTTACCACATACCGGCCATTACATAGAGTGGTTAGCCCTAGTAGACTATTGATGGACCAGCAGGTATACACCAGCACACTACGCAACCTCAAATTGTAGTACTCATAATACCGTTCAGTAACCAGCTCTAGCCCAGGCGAACAACCCACCTAGAGTCTAGCATCCGCATGCTAATACCCAATGTCACAGACGAAGTAGAATAGTAGCCCTAGGATCAATTTAGTACAATTTCATTAATAGGCCTAGTAGAGCCGACACGCGACTCTATCCGCATAACGCCACAAAATCGACCAGCGCAAATCAACTAGCCAATGTGTAATCAAAGGACCAATACTAGACGACGTTAGACCAGATCCACAGCCCAACGCACAGATCGCCACAATCATACACTAACTGTAAGAACCCTCCACTACTACAACACACTCTAAACCGCCACGTCACAAACATTAACCGACCCCGAGAAAACACTCACCCAAAGCAACTTTAAGAACACTACTAATCTGCCATATCTAAACATCCAGCGAGCAACGAACCAGCAACTATCAACAAACACGTAATACGGAGCGCACAGACGATTTTAGTTAATCAGTTCGCATACATCGAGGTGTGTCCATTCTTCCCACAAATATGCGAGATCACACGTCAGAACAAGTTAGAACTGTTACTCTCTCTCACCCTAGGCCCCCAGAATCCAAGCCCCATCCTCCAGCTAAGTCGATCCACTGTCAAACTACTCGACACACTGCTCCGATAGGTAACCCAGTAGATCAAGAAGACCTACAGCAATTCAAGAACAACGACTAAGTCAATATGCTCTCAGCTTCATAGCATTCAATAGAAACCCTAGTATGACTCTCTAGGAAGTCGACATTGCTATCGATACCTAACCATTAATAAATATGTAGACAACACACACCAGAACCATCTCCAAACTTCAATCGCCATCACAGATGCGGTAACCTCACGACCTACGTGATTAATAAAGCACTACTACCGCAATTACAGCTAATGCAACTATAACAACACTCCAAAGCAATTTTTATGTTAGCTATGAGCTACCGCAACATATACAACTAGAATATCACAGCATATACTGCACAGAGCAAATATCTGATGAGGTTTCTGGCTAAATTCCTCAAACTCAGAGAATTCCACTAAATCTAGTACCCTTTGCATTTCCAAAGCCCTCTCTATCCTGGGCGCTCCACTCGATACCTAGCCAAAACTAAACAATGAAAGCATAGTTATATATGATACAATGCTAATATTAAAGCAAAGGACATATAAAATACGCAAAGTACGATATAGTAACGACAGGGGGAACCACAGCGACTAATTACACAGTGCACTAGATTGAATTTAATAGAAAAATAACAGCAAATCACCCATAGTAGAGAGTACACAAATAACCTTTAGATTGTATAGATAGACTTGAAGCTTGAGGAGCTTGAAAGTCTACTCACATTTTATACAAGCATCTAGACCAACCCTATTGAAAAGAATCCAGCTAGTGCATACCAAACCACAATAAAGTCAACACACTACGCACATATGCATTATGTAAGACAGTTTTTTCCTTTCATAGAATCTAAAATTTATCAAAGAGATAAGAGTTAAACCCAGAATAACTGAATAGTATGGCTCATAGGATAACAAGGCGCACGTTGCGTCCCGAGGGACTGTCCTTAGAGACGAGAGAGAAGGAGCCCAGTCCGAATCGTATCCATGCAAATGATACCAGAAGTGAGATAATATTATGCTCAAGCACTCTATGAAATATGCATAACACAAGTAACATAGCTAGTGAAATACCTAACTATAGAGAGGGAAAAATAGGTATAGCCCCAGAGTGGTAGGGTAAGTAGACTTTGAAATAGAGTAAAGCGTTAAAAGGTCACTACGAACCTTATAGGGTGAGAGTATAGATGATAGTGGATTGCAGAGTTAGTAGAGCAAATTTACATATGGATAGAACGTCTTAAAGAAATAAGAATTTTCATTGTGAGTAGTACGATAGATTAGGAGAAATGACCTAGAGATAAGTGTGCTAGCGATGATGAAGTTAACATTTATCGATAGATTAGAGCTGTCAACTGAAGAACACTCACCGTAGCTCAGTCTGTCTGTCAGCGGTATGCATATATATCGTCAGGTAGAGTTTATATGATGATTAATGTTTATGTGGTTAAGATCATTAGTTGATGCGCTCAAACCAAAGCGCCACGGGGAGAAGGAAGATAGACCTAATCTCTCATCTTGTTCCTGGTCGAACCCTCTATATAAGCCAAATTATTACGATGAAGAAGAAGCTTAACTAAATTTTAAATCTGCTACATGCGTTGGAAATTGTGTTACCAAGTGTCTTTTCCCTGAAGAAGCTCAGTATTAAAACGAAAATAAATGGAAGGTCTCTATTTAAATACCTAGAGAAGTAGGGACGGATGCAAAGTTATACCGCTGAATACGTATCGAATTATTATACGTATATCCCATAAGTGCCGATTCCGATGTATGCCGATACAGAGAGTCTGAAGATGCGACATCCGATGAAGTATGTAGAATTACTGCCGATCGGACCTGATGTTTGTTTCAGAAGTCCGCCCGCGGCCAGGGGGTACTGTCTGTCCCTGCCGTTGCAACCGGAAGCTTACCAGGGCAAGGTAAGGCAGGGGCCCAGATCGGAAGGTAGTCAAGAACCATATATATACGCTTTATGCCCCCTTGTCTAACGCCCACATATTGGCTATTTCGTTTTCCATGGGATGACATGCTAGATGTATGGACTGGACATGGGTGAGTGGATTGGAACAACCAAGTTAGGACAACGGATGGATCCGCCGTCGTACTTAGGCCTGACGACGACCGAGACTGCGCCCACCGACTAATCTCACGATCTCACCACAGCTACCAGTATGTACCCATGCCGACAGCCCAAGGACGGATAGAAGGCCCAATAATACCGCGATGACTAATCTCCACGGAATGCGGTTGACGATTATACAGAATCTGCGGGACATGTGCGCCCGACAAGTGAGGCCAGTATTACCGGTAGCAGCGTATAGCTTGTGGAATGTGACCCAAAGCCTGAACAACCGACACGGAACCAACACATTTGGAAGGAACACCCTGGTATTTCACAGAAGTTCTAGAAACAGACCCCAATACTCACAAAATTGTTACCCAGAGACGTAGCAAATCCATACGTCCACAAAGTAGAAACTTGACGGGATGCATCTAATTTATTCGAGATCATCCCGAAAATCGCCTATAATATGATCGTGTAACCTAGCAGCGTTTAAAGGTGGACCATTCTTTCTTTAATTAGCCAATTGTAAATGCCTTTGAGTCATAGTAACAATGTGTTCATCTCACACTTAGGCAAATGGTCCTGTCCCCTGACCCTCACAGAGTGTGATGTTGCTCTATCCGGTCTTTGCTCACCTGAATGATCTACCAAGAACCCCACCTCCACCCTGGTGTTTCATCAAGGAACCCATCACATTCAGAACCCAGAGATGACTCCCCGTGCACGATGGAACCGTACCGGACCGGATTTGAACTGAAGAGCTGCCCTAAATACCAGAAATGGTCTGTGCTAGGGTCTTATGCCCTGTCGTGTGAATCAAGCCAGAGACAATTGGGTCTAGTCGATTAATGTTCAGAGCCATGTTACCAGCAAGTCGCATTAATGGCCTGTCAGCTGCCTGCCCTTAATTTCGCCCGAGTTCAACTCTCTGCTTTCTTTGTCGGTTCCTCCTAAGGTCTGATTTCGAATCCCAATGCGCGTGTGCCTGACCCCTGTAAACCGGCCCTCATCTTCCTCTGAACGAACTTTGCTTCCTACTCTCGGTGTAACATTGTCCATCCCCTGCCTAGTCACCTGTGTTGTGTCCCGTCCCTTTACCTGATCTCGCGTGGTCCGGTCGTGTGCTGCCCGCAAGTGCTGACCTACTACAATCCGGTACGATGCCCGTGACCTTAAGTCTTATCGTCTCACCAGGCGTATGTCGTGTCGCAACCCTTAGCGCTTCTGTCTTGTCCTCTTATTCCGTGCTTCGATCCGGAGGGCCGCTCTGTCCTGACCCAGTGGATAACCTGCGATCAAGATCCAAGCCGATCCTGTCCCAAATGACCTTGCAGTTAATGTACAAGGACCCGCAGAGAAAGGGAAAACCAGCCCTGGCGCGTTGGGCCTGGGCGTTGGGATGCCTCGCCCGACGTATTGCGTGAACGAAAAACTCCACCAGGGATGCAATCTAACCCACGTTAAAGCTATGAACACAACTCATGAGGACCTAGCCGGCCTGTAAGCTGTAAAAACATGTTTACCAATTTGAACTGCCACTGTGAATTGGCGTATTGCAGATGAGTGTCATAGAGGAACACTACAGACTAACTCTAGCGCGGCTAAAAGATGATTTGGTGGCTAGATTAAATAAAGTAATAAGCAGCAAAGTATGGACTGAAGAGTTGGTGGTAGTGCTTACCGGCTGAAGTTGGCACACACGAGGGGGAAACGCCGAAGCATAAAGGTTGAACCCCTAGTAAAATGTCGAAAGGGCGGAAACAACTCCCCATTGAATTAACCCACACCTAAATAAAAAGGCGAAATAAAAACAATTAGCATAGGCATAGGGTATAAGAAATTTGAGGCAAGCCCAAGAACTATGAGAGATGTTGAGTAATCCCCATCCAAGGGGGATGTACGAGGCCTCTGGCCGGGAGGTGGGGTGTGGGATGGTGTGAAGGAGATGATGATGTATGAGTTCCCCTGCGTCGGCAATTGCCTAGGTCAGAACATTTCTATGGCTATAGATATGAGTACTACGGAGGGTTGAGCGACCTAGGTCCCCGAATTAGCAGGTACTTTGGGTGCGTTAGTGCCTAGGGCACAAAAGGACTAATAAGTCCGCTCGTGACAGAAGAAATAGTAAACAAACATTGAAAACAAGTTCATAGGAAAGATTAGCAGGCCGGATATCAAACGAAAAAGGGAGTAGCCGGGGATTGTCGTCCCGATGTTTTTTCTTTTGACTGGAAGTATGTTGGAATTGTATGAGTTCTTGGCAAGCCAACACCAGGCATGTCACAAATGTAAACTCTAGCTAGCCAGGTGACGACGGAAAACAATTTGCGATAAAATTGAAAAAAATGTGCATGAAGACAACTTCCACTGGTCAAAGCATGCTGCTGGAAAGAATGAATGCATCCCTGTAAGTATAATAACCAGTCTGTAAGCGGTGCGTCTCCCAGTGCCCTACGGTGAGGAATCCCCTAACCTGTTTAAAGCGTATTACTCACTCGGCTATAGAGAGGCGAGATCCACACAGTTCTTCCGAATGACAGCTGTGGCTCTCATGCTATGGTTTCCAGTATGTTGTTAGCGGTTGTAGGCGTCCTTCGACCTTTGAAAAACAACTTAGCCTGAGTATTAGACATCGACGTGACCCTGGGAAGGCACCCTCAAAAGCGGGAGTAAGCTGGTTTCCCTGTGGAATTATATTCTTCTCTTGTTATTAGTGCCAATCCCTTTTTATCTGGATTGCTGTCCAGTCTATACATGCTCGTTGACAAGGCGATCCGAAAGATCAAAGCCGATTTCCCACCTGACTTGTGCCACGTGAATCAATTAATGAATCCTTCGGGAATAACAAATCGCAAACTAGAATATCCTGACACTTCACATGATCTTGATGCCGAAGTCTGGCCCAAGCAGTCTGATTAAATAGTCTATGCCCTCGATTCATTTCCATCGAGCCACCAAATGCCTCTTTGTGTAACATATTGCATAAAACACAAGGACCGAGTCTAAGTATGGAAATGCATTACATCACATCGAGATCCACCTAGAACATTTCAAAATGAACAGAGAAGCACATTATTCGAAGCCAGAGTGAGGGTTCTCACAATACCACGAGCCTACTCGCAGACTGGACACATCGAGTCTGACTATCTTAATAAGTCATGATTGCAGCAGCACATTGCATCGGTCATGGTTTGTTATGGTCATTAGCGATGCCACACAGATCTGTGTGAAACCTCATCCTTATGTGTTAGACTCTTAGACCGCTTATAGCGTTCTCATGCAGCAGGTCTGCTTAGCAGAGAGGCGACTGCAACACATCGCATTCCAATCAAACTTATACGTGTTTCCCTTGTACAGTGACAATCGATGTATATGTATTAGATATGCTTGCCACAGGCCTGGTACCCAGCCAGGTAATAAAGTTGCTTATTCACTAGATTGTGCTCGCCGTCCACCGATCAAAGTCGTGTCTGATAAACGTATTATCCAGAACCTAATATGTGGCAGCCCATGACCCACCTCGCCACCTGTTGATTTGATCGTAGCCTAACTTTGTACTCCCAAATCCCGCGTTGCTCCAACTGAATCACGCAGGAGTGACAAAGCCGAGGGTTGCGTGGCCTTATATCCCAGTCATCGCCAAACAAGGACCCCACGTTGGGTGGAAGAGTTGTTTGGCTCTAAGAACAATACATCCCGCCTATTGACAGTTCATCAATAAAAGGGGAAGGGAAGGAAACATATCGGTCATCACACACACTACATGTTAAGTCTCCCAAGCTTGCGGAGCTGCATACAACAGCATATCTTTTGCCGTCATCACTCCGCAAAGCGATACTAGTGGCACAAGTCTTCAGTCCAAGTACTAGCATACAACTTGTTACTTAGTATACAACACTCACTAGCACAATACTGTAAGTTACAATTCACTCACACTACCTACCAAATGTAGAGTCTCAATATCTCGATTCAAACTATGGTCTAATACTGTTAGGGTCTCATTTCACACACCTGCCTACTGTATCAGAATCTCACTCAACAACACATTACTGGTAAGTTCTCACCACTCGATCACGCCTTATCTATTTCGGTGTTCTGCAACTCACAACACTCGCAAGAAGCAGCATACGTCCGTCGTCCCTCAAAGTCAAACCACTGCCATCAGAAAGTACCAAGCCAAGTTAAAACCCTGCCTAGTCTCACATCACCCAGGCGACTCGTACTGGAGTACAGGCACTCGACCCTCATCACACACTGATAAACTGTAGTGACCATATAACAAACTCTAGATACTGTAGTCATCACTCAAACAGCTAGAAATGTAGTCTCATTCACACACATACTCGTCTCCTTCTCGACACCTATGTGAGGAACTGTCACCCTCAACACATACTGAAGTGATTCTAACTCAACACCTTAGTGCTCACATTGCCAGGCAAATAGCCCAAAGTGTAGCTCTCACTCACACATACTGTTGTCTCCACTCACACACCTACTGCAGTCTCACTCGACACACATACTGTAGTCTCACTCACACATCATACCGGTGTCAGATCCTCGACTCCAACACAACATCTATCACTGAACAATAAGTGCGACTCACTCAGCACCTTAGTGTAGCTTTCTCGAGCACAAATCACACCTATACGTAGTCTCCAAACTGACACAACCCTACTGTAGTTTCTCTAGAACTCACACACCATACTGCAGTATCGAGTCACGACAGTTATGATAGGCTGCGATCCTCGTGCACAGCCTAGCCTCCTGTTAGTCTCACTCACATACAATAACTGCCCAGTCCTCTCTCACAACCTCTTAGGTGTCAGAGTCTCCGACTCACACATACTATGAAAGTCTCCGCTCTCACACTTAGGAGTTAAGACTTCGTCAATTCGTAACACTGTTAACATTTGTAGTCTCGACTCATCACAACACTGTGTTGCTCATCTATACAATGTAGTAACTCAGTCGCACACCTAGTGGTCCTCTCTCACCAACATTACGGAGTATCTAACATTCACACGAACCTACTGTAATATCCAACTCAAGTCTCACACAAACCAACACATATACCCGTCTAGAGGTCTCCTCTCACACCTAAGCTCACCTCAAGTCCCTCACTCACACTCAATCCATCTTACGAAGATCCTCCAACTCACCACCATCTCAAAACTCACCCAGCAAACTGTGCTAGATTCGCTCATTTCCCATCACAACCGAAAGCGTATCTCAGTATACACCTAGTGTGTAGTCTCCAACCCTCCATCAACAAAATAGACTCCAAGTCATTATCACTCTCAACACCACCTAAACGTTGTGTAGAATCTCTCCCTAGCAATCACACCTCTATGTGTAGCCTTCTCCAACCATAACCCTGTAGTCAACACCTAGTTTGTCCTCCCGTCTTCTTTAGCCCCACACCTATAGCCGTAAGCATAGTCTCAGTCACACCTCTAGTGGGAGGACTCCTACACTACCACTACCAATAAGTAACCAAGTCCCTTCACTCCACAAATCTCTTACAGTGAGGTCCTAGCACTCACACTCTACACCCACCTCTCAATTACCTGAGTGTAGGTCGTCACTCACAAACCGGTACCTGCTAGATCCTCTCAACTCACACCCTAGTCTGAGTTAGATCACTGCACACCTTGTAGTCTCACTCAGCACATACTGTAGTTAATCACTGCACTACCTAGTGCTTACCAATCAACCACTCAACATATATACTGGTAATTTTTCCATCTCACAGCCTTAGTGTAGTCTCACTCACCACTACCACTCCAGCGTAGTCTCTCACCCTCACACCAACCTCAGCCTGTAGCCTCCACCCTCACACCCGTCATACTATTAGTTTCACCTGACACGGTTCACTCTGACCGTTTTCACCTCTGACACAGTGGGGCCCACCCATGCGAACATACCTAATCACAATATTCACAACTGTTACCGATGACAGGCGAGCCTTTCCCCTCCACTTGCGAAACCAACCTAACTTTCTCTCAGCTCCCTCATACATCACAACACACCACCATAGCCACCAGTAGTTCCTGCCAGAGATCTCCCGTCATTCGTGCTAGCGCAATCCTAATTGACTGCCATACACACACATGCAAGCATCACACTCACCCTACCATCACACCACACCACAACCACACCATGTATGTTGTGTGTGTCAGCCCTCATACACACTGACCATGAATCTAAACTCACCAGTAGCCCCGTCAAGAGGTCAGTCTCGCGGCTCTATCAGAAAAGAGCGATATATGGAGACAGTAAGCTCAATACCCACCACATGGGGCGACAGAGAGGCAGGAGACCCATGGGCCCTGCTGGTGTGCACTAACAGGGATGTGTGCCTGTGCACCTGCCAGGCAGGCATCCACCCACCACCATGATGCATATACCTGTCGACTACGTATCCCTCAACTGCTACAACACCACTTCCTTATTAACGACAAACCTCCACCTATATCAACCCTTACTGCGTACCGTCGGGATCTCCAAGCCCCAGCCTCAAAATCAGCTCGCTCCGGTAGAATTCCTCGATGTTCTCAGACCCATCCTACACTATATAACATACAGAAGACCATTGTCTTGCATGTATCCCAGCAAGTCACAACAAAACTTCACATCATCATTAAAAGTCTCTCTAAGAAGTATACAGTTTTTAGTCTCCCACCTCACACAATACTCCAGTAGGTCTCCCACTGCACCACACATACAGTACAAGCAGTAGTCTCATGCTACAATCTCATCCTGACCTGTTATCGCGTCCACGAGCCTTTCAGAACTAAGGAACTATTTGCTGAATTCCTACCATTTTCCTCTGCCCTAGTTCAGAATCCCGGTAAGCCATCCGACAATCTGTTAGTGATGCAGATTTTAGTATCTTACACTGCTGATATACACACACACAAATACTACAAGGCCGCCATCTGCTGACAAGCAGGAAGTCCTGCACCACTCCAGCAACAAACTGTACCATTCCCTCTATCTGAGTTATTATATTCACAGGGTGATCTGAATGGCAGTTAAGCGAATAAGGTATACGTCAGGGCAAAAGGGTTACACAACTAAGTAAACGACAAATTAGTCTGCGGTCTCTCACACTTATTGGTAGAACACACTGCGCGACACATAATGTTAAGTGCTAACTGTCACTCACAATCACAACGTAAGTCATGACTTTATCTATGACAGATTGTCTCCACTATCCAGACAAACAAAGCTAAACAGCTATGAGGCGACACGAGCCCCTATACATCAACCACATACATTCTTAAACCAGATGTCAGATGGTAACTAGCCGAATTCCATATCACATTTGAACAATCAGGACAGAACACTACGCTAGAGTCTATCCCAACACTACACCAATGAACTATAACCATTAGCATGGACTCCGTGTGTTGTCTCCCTCTCTCTCAACCTTCTAATGCTTCTAAAGGTCGTGAAAAGCTCATACATTCCAAAGAACACCGGAATTATTTACAAGGCTTTAATTGAACTGTGTAGCTTCCGACTCAAACAAGCCATACTTAGGTACTGCGATCACGTAATCCAATAAATTACAGTTCTCTGTTGATTGCACCATACCATTTCCAGTTACACCTAAGTGTAGACTCCAGTCCAACAATCTCTAGATGAGTAGTCCTCAATTAGTATCCAATCCACCGTTAATGAGTCATCCAGTATCTACATTCTAGACCAGTTAAGATAATCGTAAGTCATCATACTCTCAGCACCAATACCAATATGTACAGTGTCCCCGACATCTGACCAATTTGCGAACACATCCCATACCGCTTTAGTTGCCGATAACTCACACCCACACCCCTAATGCCCAAGGTCGTCTGGCATTCTTAACCACACCCATACCTTCCTCGTAAGACTCACCTCCACAACCTAGTCCGGATCACGAACCTTCCCCATACCTCTACCCTGTTCTGACTAGTAACTAGTAGCCATCTCAACTAGTACCCATATGCCATACTGTCTAGTAGAGGTTGCGGTAGCTTCATCAACTAGCACGAGTTGCGGTGCTGACAATGACGTACGAAAACATCCCAACTGCTACCCACATCCACAGTAACTGTGTCGGGAAAGGATAGTCTTCCTCGCTATGTCTATATGATTCCTCGATAGTGCATCGAAAGACTCGACCTCAGCGAGCCAAAATATTGGAACAAGATGGCGATTTCCGTAGCCGAAGGGATCAAATGCTTCGTATGTTCCACCTAGATAATGCTTCCTGCACTCGAACCCCTGACCTACCCACGTCTTCAGTGTTTTAGGTGGTTTTTGACCTTGATCTCATGTCAATGCCACCTTAGAATATCAGCTAAAATTCACTTATCGCTTACCGACTTAAACCAAACCACAAACAACTGTTGTACAACAGTTCCCAATTTACCTACTACAAAACCACAAGTGGTCTCACTTGCCATCTGCCTAAGAACACATCGGTATTGTTTCTATCAATCAAAAACACCGTGTTGCGAAGCCAACTGTAAAATTAATTAAAGACTTGTCCGCAAACACTGTTGTCGAACAATCTCAATTTGTAGCGCCCAACCCTTAAGTTCTTGCGCCCAGCGGCTCTGCTGTTGCTCGACATCACCACAACTCCACATCTCCACACTATACAACCGACTAAATTCTAGTATGTTTATCGTATAGGCTCTAGGCAGCTGAGCGCACCTGATTTAATCTAGGTTTGAATTATATAAAGCCCCTTAGCCACAAGCTCCGTGGTGCATTAAAGCTCACAAGATACGAGCATCTGGGAAACAACTCAGCGTAGCCGACACCATAACTTCCCTACCACCCTGCCACAAATACCCTGCAAACTCGAGTACCAATGCAAGCTTGAGACTACGGTATTCTGGATCAGGTGTGTAAGTGACCGAAATCTGAAGATATTCATGGGAGGTCTTTACGATGACATACTCACGACCCGGTGGAAGTGAATCAATACTCTTACAGTAAATGTACTATATCGGCTTACCTACGTTTTTTTTTAAAGAGTCAAACTTGTGCGTGCGTGCGTGGGCCTGCATGACATCCCATTTTCTCCCTGTAGACATAAGGGGTGTGTGTACAGCTTGGGATGGCTCAAGAGGCGTGTGTGTGTGTTTGTGTCATCCAATGATAGTATGGTTTAGCATGAGATCGTTATTAAAATCATGACCTGGTTAACAAGCTGTTGGTTTCCCAGGAACGTACCAGTGTATTTCCTGTAGTGGACATATCATTTTGTGTGTGTGTCTGGGTGTGTCTGTGCACGTGTGCGAGAGTGTGCGTGTGTGCTACATTCACATATGGAAGTGTTAAATCTGGAAGATATTTGAGCATTCTAATAAACAGAACAGAATGGAAGTGTTACATGTGGAAACATCTGGAGAATTTGAGCATTTAATAACAGAACAGAATGGAAAGTGTTACATGTGGAATGTCTGGGGAATTTTGAGCATTCTAATAACAGAAAGCAGAACTGGAAGTGTTACCATGTGGAATGTCTGGAGAATTTGAGCATTCTAATAAACAGAACAGAATGGAAGTGTTACAATGTGGATGTACTGGGAGATTTGAGCATTCTAATAAACAGAACAGAATGGAAAGTGTTACATGTGGATGTCTGGGGAATTTAGAGAGAGAGCATTCTAATAAACAGAACAGAATGGAAGTGTTACATGTGGAATGTCTGGAGAATTTGAGCATTCTAATAAACAGAACAGAATGGAAGTGTTACATGTGGAATGTCTGGGGAATTTGAGCATTCTAAATAAACAGAACAGAATGGAAGTGTTACATTGGAATGTCTGGAGAATTTGAGCATTCTAATAAACAGAACAGAATGGAAGTGTTACATGATGGAAATGTTCTGGGGAATTTGAGGCATTCTAATAAACAGAACCAGAATGGAGTGTTACATGTGGAATGTCTGGAGAATTTGAGCATTCTAATAAACAGAACAGAATGGAAGTGTTACCATGTGGATGTCTGGAGATTTGAGCATTCTAATAAACAGAACAGAATGGAAGTGTTACATATGGAATGTACTGGAGATTTGAGCATTCTAATAAACAGAACAGAATTGGAAGTGTTACATGGAATGTCTGGAGAATTTTAGCATTCTAAATAACAGAACAAGAATGGAAGTGTTACATGTGGAATGTCTGGAGAATTTGAGCATTCTAATAAACAGAACAGAATGGAAGTGTTACATATGGAAGTCTGGAGAGTTTGAGGCATTCTAATAAACAGAACAGAATGGAAGTGTTACATGTGGAATGTCTGGAGATTTGAGCATTCTAATAAACAAGAACAGAATGGAAGTGTTACATGTGGAAATGTCTGGAGAATTTGAGCAATTCTAAGTAAACAGACTCAGAATGGAAGTGTTACATGTGGAAGTGTCTGGAGAATTTGAGCATTCTTAATAAACAGAACAGAATGGAAGTGTTACATGTGGAATGTCTGGGGAATTTGAGCATTCTAATAAACCAGAACAGAATGGAAGTGTTCAATGTGGATGTCTGGGATTTGAGCATTCTAATATAACAGAACAGAATGGAAGTGTTAACATGTGGAAATGTCTGGGGAATTTGAGCATTCTAATAAACAGAAAAGGAATGGAATGTTAAATGCTGGAATGTTGGAGAGTTTGAGCATTCTAATAAACAGAAAGAATGGAAGTGTTACAATGTGGAATGTCTGGAGAGTTTGAGCATTCTAATAACAGAACAGAATGGAAGTGTTTACATTGGAATGTCTGGAGTATTCTGAGGCATTCTAATAATCACAGAACAGAAATGGCAGTGGTTAATGTGGAAGTGTCTGGGGGAATTTGAGCATTTTTAATAAACAGAAGAAATGGAAGTGTCCATGTGGAATGTCTGGAGAATTTGAGCATTCTAATAAACAGAACAGAATGGAAGTGTTACATGTGGAATGTCTGGGGAATTTGAGCATTCTAAATAAACAGAACAGAATGGAAGTGTTACATGTGGAATGTCTGGGAATTTGAGCATTCTAATAACAGAACAGAATGGAAGTGTTACATGTGGAATGTCTGGGGAATTTGAGCATTCTAATAAACAGAACAGAATGGAAGTGTTACATGTGGGAATGTCTGGGGAATTTGAGCTTCTAATAAACAGAATGGAAGTGTTAAATCTGGAATGTTGGAGAATTTGAGCATTCTAATAACAGAACAGAATGGAAGTGTTACATGTGGAATGTCTGGAGAATTTGAGCATTCTAATAAACGAACAGAATGGAAGTGTTACATGTGGAATTGTCTGGGGAATTTGAGCATTCTAATAAAAGAACAAGAATGAGAAGTGTTACATATGGCATGTCTGGGAGAATTTTGAGCCTTCTAATAAACAGAACAAGATGAAGTGTTACATGTGGAATGTCTGGAGATATTTGGAGCATTCTAATAAACAGAACAGAATGGAAGTGTTACATGTGGAATGTCTGGAGATTTTGAGCATTCTAATAAACAGAACAGAATGGAAGTGTTACATGTGAATGTTGGGGAATTTGAGCATTCTAATAAACAGAACAGAATGGAAGTGTTACATGTGGAATGTCTGGGAATTTGAGCATTCTAATAAACAGAACAGAATGGAAGTGTTACATGTGGAATGTCTGGAGAATTTGGAGCATTCTAATAAACAGAACAGAATGGAAGTGTTACATGTGGAATGTCTGGGGAATTTGAGCATTCTAATAAACAGAAAGAATGGAAGTGTTCATGTGGGAATGTCTGGAGAATTTGAGCATTTCTAATAACAGAAATGGAAGTGTTACATGTGGAATGTCTGGGGAATTTGAGCATTCTAATAAACAGAAAGAATGGAAGTGTTACATGTGGAATGTCTGGGGAATTTGAGCATTCTAATAAACAGAATGGAAGTGTTAAATCTGGAATGTCTGGAGAATTTGAGCATTCTAATAACAGAACAGAATGGAAGTGTTACATGTGGAATGTCTGGAGAATTTGAGACATTCTAAGTAACAGAACAGAATGGAAGTGTTACATGTGAATGTCTGAGAATACGAACAAGAAACTTGATGCATTTCTAATAAACAGAACAGAATGGAAAGTGTTACATGTGGAATGTCTGGAGGAATTTGAGATTCTAACTAGAACAGAACAGAATGGAAGTGTACAGTGGAATGGTCTGGAAATTGTGCATCTAATAAACAGAACAGAATGGAAGTGTTAACATGTGAATGCTTGGAGAATTTGAGCATTCTAATAAACAGAAAGAATGGGAGTTTGTTATTTCTGGATTGGCTGTATAAAGTTGTGATGCATTGTTTAACTGAGCTGACATAATGTTCTGTATACATGTTTAAATGGTTAATTGAAACCATATGCTGTACCTAATGGCTAGACATCAATAAACCTACAGAAATAGAGGGATTTAGCTCATTAGCTAATAAGCTGGCTTAATAACAAATGGTATAAATACCTATTTCATTGTGTTGGAGCAGAGTCTTGCAGTTCATCTAAATGTATAGATGTAATTAAGAAGTTGCTGAGAAAGCAAAAAGATACTTCCAACTTTTCCATCAATGAAACAGCCATCGTTTGACTTGTTTACATATATTGTAATAGTTCATTGGGAAGAACTGTGGGTTACTGGTTTGGGAAGAAAATGGGACTGAATCAGAGGTTGTATTCTGTACCGAAACAGCAGACATAACGTTCCAGTGCCATCCGTTAGAGACTTAGAACTTGGCCAGTATTAACACCAGAAAAGGAAAAACAATGTTACTGAAATATAAATGGGGGGAAAAGTCCTTAGAGCCAAGACCCATCATTTTCAAACCATTGGCTCAGTTCTGAGACGTGGAGAGGATGTGAGAGCATCAGGGTTGACGTCATCAAAGCGAACAGAGGAAGCAAGGTGACTGGGAAGAATATCTGTTTTCCAAACTTATGAGGGTTTGGATAGGGGTGGGAGTCTTTCCAAAGGAACGTGCAGCAATAACAGGACTGAAACGTGAACACATCATCTTCAAGACATAAACACTCTGTACAGGGTGATGATGAGGTGGTAAACCAACCCACAAGGACAGGACAGGACAATGGAAAGCACTAAGAAACATCCCACTGGGCAAAAATGTTAATAAAATGTTGGTTCAACGCAATTTCATTGAAATGACCTGGAAACAACGTTGATTCAACCAGTGGGAATGCACAGTTTTCTGGGGGATTCATAACAGTATATTTTCCACCTTTTGTCAATGTTTTGCCCTTCGAGAGAGGATTGAAACAATAAATTGTTGTGTACAATGCCAGAATGCCCCCTTTGAATGTTGTCAGCTAAGGGAACGTATTTGGTTAAACGTAACACATTTAACCACTCAGCCCCAAAGTAGATCAGTATATCTAATGACAGTGTTTACTGATCGTTAACAGGTAATACATTCTTGACCCCTAATTAATCATGCTAATAGCGTAGTGAGAATAAACAGCACCACCTCTTTAGGGGGTCTGTCTCCGGTTACTAAAATAGCAGTAGCAAGATGCAGAGAGGAGGTGGTAGAGGTGACTGTCTAATTAGGAGACCAGATCAACATGTAAAAGTCATGTGTAAAGGCCACCACTAGTGCAGGTTGGAGAACATGGATTCAGATGTCTGAACTGGTATTCATGTCTACTACAGAATGTGTCAGAGTTAGAATCAAAGCTGCCTAAATGGATGCTCATTCCAAAATAAACATTCTGCATTACATTCTGCATTCAATGCGTAATTCGCTCTTTCCATTGGTTTAATCCTAACCGTCCAGCTAACCGTGTAACTTTCCCTTCCTTCTAAGGTCAGCACACCCCAAGTCCACTACAGTATCATCAAATCAAATCAAATCAAAAGTTATTGATCACATACACATGGTTAGCAGATGTTAATGCGAGTGTAGCGAAATGATTGTGCTTCTAGCTCCGACAGTGCAGTAATATCTATCAAGTAATCTAACAAATTCACAACGACTACCTTAAACAAACAAATGTAAAGAGATGGAATAAGAACATGTACATATAAATATATGGATGAGCGATGGCCGTACGGCATAGGCAAGATGCAATAGATGGTATAAAATACACTATATACATATGAGATGAGTAACGTAGGATATGTAAAGATTATTAAAGGGGCATTACTTAAAGTGACTAGTGATACCTTTATTAAATCCATTTATTAAAGTGGTCAGTGATTTGAGTCTGTATGTTGGCAGCAGCCTCTCTATGTTAGTGATGGCTGTTTAACAGTCTGATGGCCTTGAGATAGAAGCTGTTTTTCAGTCTCTCGGTCCCAGCTTTGATGAACCTGTACTAACCTCGCCTTCTGTATGATAGCAGGGTGAACAGGCAGTGGCTTGGGTGGTTGTTGTCCTTGATGATCTTTTTGGCCTTCCTGTGACAGTGGGTGCTATAGGTGTCCTGGAGGGCAGGGAGTTTGCCACTGGTGATGCGTTGTGCAGACCACACTACCCTCTGGAGAGCCTTGCGGTTGAGGGCGGTGCAGTTGTCGTACCAGGCGGTGATACAGCCTGACAGGATGCTCTCAATTATGCATCTGTAAAAGTTTGTGAGGAATTTAGATGACAGGCCAAATTTCTTCAGCCTCCTGAGGTTGAAGAAATTTCTTCACCACGCTGTCTGTGTGGGTGGACCATTTCAGTTTGTCTGTGATGTGTACAGAACTTAAAACTTTCCACCTTCTCCACTACTGTCCAGTCGATGTGGATAGGGGGGTGCTCCCTCTCCTGTTTCCTGAAGTCCACGATCATCTCCTTTGTTTTGTTGACGTTGAGTGAGAGGTTATTTTCCTGACACCACCCTCCAAGGGCCCTCACCTCCTCCCTGTAGGCCGTCTCATCGTTGTTGGTAATCAAGCCTACCACTGTAGTGTCGTCTGCAAACTTGATGACTGAGTTGGAGGCGTGCTTGGCCACGCAGTCATGAGTGAACAGGGAGTACAGGAGAGGACTGAGAACGCACCCTTGTAGGGCCCCAGTGTTGAGGATCAGCGGAATGGAGATGTTGTTTCCTACCTTCACCACCTGGGGGCGGCCCGTCAGAAAGTCCAGGGCCCAGTTGCACAGGGCGGGGTCAAGACCCAGGGTCTCAAACTTAATGTCGAGTTTGAAGGGTACTATGGTGTTGAATGCTGAGATGTAGTCAATGAACAGCATTCTTACATAGGTATTCCTCTTGTCCTGATGGATTAGGTCAGTGTGCAGTGTGATGGCAATTGCATCATCTGTGGACCTACTGGGGCGGTAAGAAAATTGGAGGGGGTCTAGGGTAACAGGTAGGATGGTGGTGATAAGATCCTTGACTAGTCTCTCAAAGTACTTCATGATGACAGAAGTGAGTGCTACGGGGCGGGGCGATAGTCATTTAGTTCAGTTACCTTAGCTTTCTTGGGAACAGGAACAATGTTGGCCATCTTGAAGCATGTGGGGACGGGGCTGGTTTTCTTTTTGTGATCCATTATTGTCTGTAGATCCTGCCACATACGTCTTGTGTTTGAGCCATTGAATTGCGACTCCAATTTGTCTCTATACTGACGCTTTGCTTGTTTCATTGCCTTGCGGAGGGAATAACTACACTGTTTGTATTCGGTCATGTTTCCACACAAAAACCATGACCTAGGTCTTCAACTAGATGGATGGTGAGATGGAGGAGATATCGAAGGACAGTTGCTTTAGTTTGGGACGACCATGGGGGACAAGAAGAAGAAAATGATCTAAAGACAAGAAGGATGGAGGTGAAAACAGAAGCAAGCAAGGACATGGCTTTTTAAAACGGTTGGAAAGCAATACATATGGTCAAAGCTTACGAGGATGCTAGTCTTATCAGAAGTGTCTGGAAGCTACTGCAATTTGTCAAGTCGAGAATCTTGAGCAATTCGGTTATGTGTGAGTAGGACGAATGTTCATTGTCAAATTAATCATAGGTTTTTCTAGCCATAAATTTCCCAGTAGGCCACAGTGGTTTTGTTTCCAAGAAAACCAGGGTGTGAGTAATAAGACTGTTCATTGTTAAATGAATCATGGGTTTTTGTAGCGATAGGCTACACAGCTGTAGGCCACGGTGGTTCCTTTGGAAACACTCGAAAAAGAAGTACACACATGCGGGAAGTCTTTTCAATCTAAGATGGCCGCCAGAAAGGCATGAGCTGTGTTCGAATACTCATACTAACCACACTAACCGTAGTATTTGTGACGTGAATTGAGTATATAGTATGTTTATTGGTCATAGTATGGATATAGTTAGCATGCCAGAAGTTCCCGGATGTCGCCAAAATATGAAGTATACACGCAGAGGACACTATTTCCGTACTTTAGGGCCCATAATGCAATTCTTCAGGAAATGGGCGTGGCTTCACATCGTTTTCAGATTTGAAGAAAATGGCGGAAAATATGCAGCCGAAGTACAACGAGAGCTGATACAAATTCATTGCTTTCACTAATTATGACAAATGTTAAGAAAAGTTTGAGCAATGTAATAAAGTAATGACTTTTCAAATAAGTTACCTTACACGTTAAGTTGACTGACAATTTGTTAGCTACGCTGTCCTTACGAACCACATAGCATATCATTACAGCAGCCAGTATATTAACTATAGGCTATCTAACTACCCAACGTTTATTGACTTGATTATTCCAGTCATTCTTAGCTTAGCTAAATGGTATAGTCGTTGTGCGTTCTCAATGGACGTTCGGGTGCTTTCGTAAATTCGGTCTGGCTATCTACTCCGATTTCAGAGCACTCTCGTCTGAGTGTACCAGAGTGCAGAATAATGAATTTACGAGCACTCAACACCCCTTTGAAAATGGCCGGTGTCAGTAAACGTTGGCAAAACACCCATTGAAAATGGCCGGTGTCAAGTAAACGTCGGCAAAAAAAGCGTAATTAATTTGTTTCCAGATTGTGAAACGCTCTGAATTTACAAACGGACAATCTGACAACGCTCTGAATTTACAAGCACACTCTGGCACTCCACATTGAATTTAAGAACACACGTGAAGTTGTAAAATGTCTAACTAGTCATTTGTTATGCTAACTAGCTAGCAAGAGGTTGCATAGCAACAGCATCAACTTCCGGTAGACAGGCGAAGAGCTAGTACGCTCAAATGAAGGCATACTGTTAGTTTATAGTATACTAAAATGAACTAATAGTATATAGTGTGTAGTATATACTCATGAAGTATGTAGTATACAGTATGTTAGTATGGAAATTCGAACACAGCTATGGTTTCCACTAGGAACCACAGCCACAAAGTCAAAATTGGCTATATCGTAGAAATATTTGAAAATAGAAATTACTTATTTGGGTTAGGTATAAGGTTATCAGTGTGGTTAAGGTTAGGTTTAAAATCACATTTTAAGAAGATGTTTTTTGGAAATGGGTGGGGTTTATGATTTTGTGGCTGTGGTAACTAGTGGCGACTGAAAGACATGTGCGTGGAGACACACATGGGACTGTGACCAATTGGTATCCAGACAACAGAGCTGCAGTGACGCAAGAATTGAACATAAACAAAGAAAGGTGAAATTGGGAAACCATTACAGTGTCAGTCTTTTTCAGCAATTTCAACAAAATCTTCATGAAGAGCCATTGTCTTGAAACGTGTACTGTAGATGCAGTGCAGTCTGCAGACGGATAGTTGGATATGGAAGGAGATGAAGAGCACTTTGAAGTGTGTGAAGATAAATGGAGGGAGGAGGAGAAGGAGGGGATCTGACGGCACTTGAGTGATTTACAGTGGGGACCAGAGGAGGTTGGCGGGAGGAGCTATAGGAGGACTGGCTCATTGTAATGGCTGGAATGGAATGAATTGAACAGAGTCAAACATGTGGTTTCCATATATTTTATGTGTTTGATATGGGTTCAATGAGCCCGTCCTCCCATATCTCCTCCCACCAGCCTCCTCTGCTGGGGACATATGGAATTCATTGGACTCACGTCTGCCTCACCTTACTTTCCTCTATCATGGTACCATGTGTTTACCATGAAGAGGCAGATTAGGTTAGGGTTTAGGCACTCTCCACGGGCTCGGAAGAAAGCGGATGTTTACGGTTTTCAGGAATACGGTATTTTCAACCTAACTTCCGTTTCCCCTGAAAAACGGATGTGGGGACTCAGGAGTCTTCTTACACCTGCTACGTTAGGTTAGGGGCTAGGGGTCAATTTGGGATTCAGCATACGCTGTTTTATAATCCTTTTCTGGTCCACTAACTTTTTCCGAGACCCTATTTAAGGTTTCATGCTGCAGCATAATAATTGGCAGCTGGCTCTGGCTGCAGACAGATTTTTTCCACACACTTTCTTTACCATTCCAGGAACCTTTTGTTTTAACTTGTATCCACTTCGCTTTTTTGTTAGTAGGGGAAAGGAAGAAAGGGAGGTGGTTGTTTGGTGGAGAGGGAGGAAAAATGACAGATATATATRATGCCATGTGTCCTTTGTGAGGCTTCGCATCYTCATTCACGCACGAGGCGGACCTCGTATCCCAGACTGYACTGGTGCACCTGTGACTGGTTAGGCAGAGMCCATAATTCTCAGATTCYATGCCTTAAAAACTCATGTWGATGCCATCGTCTTTGTATACTACAGTGTGACTTCAGTTTGGGCAGCTGCCTTCTGTCAATCTGGGACCACAGTCATCTGAAGAAGCAGAAGCTTTCCCACCCCTTTCCCTCGCTCTCTCTTTCTCTCACTCTCTTTATCTCCCCCTCCCTCTCCCTTTCTCCCTCGTTCTCCTCCCTCTCTCCAGAGACATCTGGCTTTTGAGCAACCACAGTCTTCTTACCTGCTGACCTTCCATCCCACACGCAGAGGGAGAGAGAGAGAGGAGAGAAAGGTAAGAGGAATGGACTCTTGTCATTTCCTGAAGGGTTCCTGCTCGGTTGTCCCTAGGTATTTGGTCTTTCCATGCTGGGATTRATAGCTATCCCAGACCCAGCTAAACTCTGGGGGAGGATTGTGTGTGGTACAGGGTTAACTAGTTGTCACTTGACAAGGGAAAGGAGTGGAGAGATTTTTGTCCTTCGAAGTTATCTGATGYTTTTCATGTTGCGTTGGACAATGTGTTGTTCTTATATTGCACCATGRCATGAATGCATTTATAAAATGAATACACTGTATTGATGCACAGTATTGTTAGTCAACGTCTTGTTAGTCAAAGGCATTAATGTGTTTGCATTTGCAGTACGGTATTATCATGTGATTACATGTCGTACTTTAAATCAACAAATTGAGTTGAATCATCTTAAAAGTGTCAATAAGTTATGATGATATTTATTGCCTTTATTTGTTGACATTATAAAGTGGGTGTTCACTGAAAAACCTGCATTGTTGGTTCATAGATAGTTCTAAATATTTACAGTAGGGATCTGCCTCTTTTTTTAAAGAGATTTGCAGTTCACTGGTATTACCAGATTGCTGCATTAGGGTGATTCATGAATAGTTTTGGTCAATTGAGCTTTTTCAATAGATGTTTTTTCTCTCTCGGGGAACCCTAGTAGCCTGAGATGAATGTTTCTAACTTGGAATCTGTAACAAGTCTATTCTTAACCAGTTTATGTCGTCTATCATGCAATCGAAATGTCATGTATTTAACTGTTCAAATAGAGTTTGTTCTCTGTAGATTTTAAAATCAAAGTACCACTCAGGATAATAGTAGGTAAGACTATGTATGAAATGTTCAAGATGTGGTAGACAAACTTTTGCTAACTTTCTCCCCGTTTCACTTTATGTTTTTTTCTTTGTCTCCCTTTCTCCCTCTGTCTGTTTTCCTCTCCCCAGTACAGTTATGTTTCCCCTCCGTGTCCCCATCTTTGCCGTGCTGGTCAGCCTGACCGTGGGTCAGTACGATGACTACGACTACCAGCCGGCTTCCCAGCACGGCCCGTCCAGCGCCAACTGTGCCCAGGAATGCGAGTGCCCCATCAACTTCCCCACTGCCATGTACTGTGACTCCCGCAACCTTAAGTTTGTGCCCATTGTGCCYTCRGGCATCAAGTACCTGTACCTGCAGAACAACCTGATCGAGGAGATCAAGGCTGGGGTCTTCGACAACGTCACGGCTGAACTCCGTTGGCTGGTCTTGGACCATAACCAGATCACCAATGACAAGGTCGCCAAGGGAACCATCGACAAGCTGACCGGACTTCATAAGATCTTGTTCAGCTTCAACAAACTGACGGAAGCTGTGATCCCTCCCTCCATGTCCTTGGACGAGCTGAAGATGATGAACAACCAGCTGTCCAAGTTCCCCGCAGGGAGTCTGGCCGGCATGCAGAACCTGACCTCGGTCCACCTCGAGAACAACGAGCTGACATCTAAAGCTCTTAACGGGGTCTTCAAGGGCCTCAACAAGCTGGTGGCCATAGACTTGACCAACAACAAGCTGAAGAAGCTTCCCTCAGGCATGCCCAGTTCGCTGGAGACCTTCTATGGCGATCACAATGACATCAGCAGCATCGCAGCTGGGGACCTCAAAGAGCTGCCCAAGCTGGCGTACCTGAGGTTGGCCTACAATCAGA
>NW_019943334.1:0-11278 GCF_002910315.2 Salvelinus sp. IW2-2015
GCTCTTACCATCACACATCCACTGCCTTTTATCATCACACCTCAAATGCTTTTACCACATACATACCTCAATCGTTTACCATGCACACATCACTGTTTACCATTCATAGCCTCAATGATTTACCATCACACATCACGTTTATCGCGACCCCACACCCAACTGATGTCTACCTGCATCCACACTATACACGTAAAATGTTACGCATCACACCTTCAATGTTTACCATCACACCTCACTGATTGACCATCATACCTCACTAGTTACCATCACTACCTCCAATGTTTACCATCACACCTCACTGTTACCAATCAACACTCAATGTTTTACCATCACACATCCACTGAGAAGTTACCATCCATTATCCCAGATGTTTACCATACACACGATCCACTGTTTACCATCACACCCATGTACCATCACACCTCACTGCTTTACCATCACACCTCCACTCGATTGTACGCATCTACACCCTTCCACGTTTCACCACCTCACACAACTCAATGATTTAACCATCATCACCTCACTGTTTACCCATCACACCTACCAACTGTTTACCATCAGCACAATCACTGGTTTACCATCCACACCTCCACTGGTTTTACCTAGTCAACAACCTCCGACTGGCTTTAGCCAACACACCCTCACGGTTACACCAATCACACCTCACAATGGTTTACCATTCACACACTCAGTGTTTACCATCCGAGCCACGGCTCACTGTTGAGTACTTTACCATCACATCCTCACTGTTTTACCGCATCACACCTCAACTGTTACCAATTCCACACCTCATGTTTTACCATCTATCACCTGCTACTGTTAGGTACTTTACATCACATCCCTCACTGTTACCATCACACCTTCACTGATCTTAACCATCACACCCTTCACTATTTACCATCACACGCTCAATGGTTACCATCACACCTTCAAGTTTTACCATGCACACCTCACTGTTAGGTACGTTTACCATCACACGCTGGAACTGTTTACATCACACCTCACTGTTACCACACAACCGTCAATGTTTTACCATCACACCTCAGTGTTACCATGCACACCTCACGTTTTAGACTGAACCATCGACACCGAGCTGTTTACCATCCACACCTCGACTGTTGACCATCACACCTCACTATTTACCATCACCACCTCATGTTTACCATCACAGCCTCACTGTTCAGGTACTGTACCATCACACCTGACTGCTTACCATCACCCCACCCACTGTTACCATCACACGGCGCAATGTTTACCATCCACACCTCAGTGGTTTACCATCACACCTCACTGTTAGGGTACTTATACCATCACACCGCACTGTTTCCACCACACACCCTCCACTGAACCTTTATCCCATCACACCTCATGTTTACCATCCAACACCTCACTGTTACCATCACAACCTCAATGTTTAGCCATCACACCCACTGTTTACCGAGTCCACACCTCACTGTTACCATCACACATCAATTTACCATCACACCTCAGTGTTTAGCATCACACCTCACTGTTTACCGATCACACCTCACTGTTTACCATCACACATCCACGTTTACCATCACACCTCACTTGTTTACCATCACACGCTCACTGGTTTACCATCACACCTCACTGTTTACCACACACCTCACGGTTTACCATCACACCTCACTAGTTTACCGATCACACATCACTGATGTACCATCACACCTCACGTGATTACCGATCCACACCCACTGTTTACCATCACAACCTCACTGTTTACCCATCACACCTCACTGTTTACATCAAACACATCACTGTTTACCATCACACCTCGACTGTTTACAAAATTCACACCTCAGCTGTTTACATCACACTCACTATTTACCATCACACCTCACTGTTTACCATCACACATCCACTGTTTACCAGTCACACCTCACTGTTTACAATCACCAAGCCTCACTGTTTACCCATTCACACCTCACGTTTTACATACACATCACTGTTTACCATCACACCTCACTGGTTTACCAGTCGAGCGACCTCCACTGTTTTACCATCCCACACCTCACTGGTTACAAATCAACACATCACTGTTACCATCACACCTGCCACTGTTTACCATCACATCCTCACTGTTGAGCATTCACACCTCGACTTTTACCATCACCACCTCCACTGTACAATCACACCTCACTGTTTACCATCACACCTCACTGTTTACCATCACACCATCACTGTTACCATCACAACCTCGACTGTTTACCATCACACCTCCACTGTTTACCATCACACCTCAACTGTTTACACACAACATCACTGTTACCGATCCAACAAAACCTCACTGTTTACAATCTACACCTCACTGTTTACCATACACACCTCACTGTTTACAATCACACATCACTGTTACCAATCACCACCTTCACATGTTTACCATCACACCTCACTTGGTTTAACCCATCACCACATCACTGTTACCATCACACCTCGACTGTTTACCAAAATCACACCTGCACTTGTTTACCATCACACCTCACTGTTTTACCATCACACCTGACTGTTTACCATCACACCTCACTGTTTACCATCACAATCTCACTGTTACCATCACACCTCACTGTTTACCATCATCACCGACGGTTTTACCAATTCACACCTCAATGTCTTGTACCAGTCACACTCTCAGGTGTACCATCACACCTCGCACTGTAAGTACTTTACCATCACACCTCAGTGGGTTTACCATCACACCTCACTGTTAGGTACTACCAGCACCACTCAGTGTTTAACCATCACACCTCACTGTAGGTTACTTTACCATCACCAACCCAGGTTTACCATTCACAGCCTCACTGTTTACGCATCACACCTCAGGTGGTTACCATCATACCTCAGAACTGTTACGTACTTTTACCATCACACGCTCGTGCTTTACCATCACACCTCACTTCGGTATTACGTTTACCATCACACCTCAGGTACCATCAGCACCTCACTGTAGGACTTTACCATCAACACCTCATGTTTGACCATCGACACCTCACTGCTTAGTACTTTACATCCCACAAACCTCACTGTAATTTACCATCACACCTCAATGTTTACCATCACAGCCTCAACTTTTTAGCTCACATTCTCACTGTTACCCTCAAACACTTCTGACTGCTTTACCATCACACCTCTACTGTTTACCATCTACACCTCACTTGTAGGTACTTTACCATCCACACCTCAGTGTTTACACATCACACCTCACTGTTAGTACTTACCCATTCACACCTCACTGTTTACCATCCACACCTCATATGTTACCATCCACACGCTGGACTGTTTTACCATCAGCACCCTCGACTGTTTTTAGCAATCACACGCTCAAGTGTAAAGGGTACTCCCTACCATCACACCATCTGAGTCCGGGTAGCATTCGACATCTCACCTGTTACCCATCACACCTCACTGTTTACCATTCAACACCCCAACCTCTTAGGTACTTTACCATCAAACGAACACTCACTGTTAGTACATTTACCATCACACCTCAGGTTTAGCAATCCAGCATCTCACTTTTTACCATCACACCATCACGTTAGCGTTGACTTTACCATCACACCTCATGTTTATCCATCACACCTCACTGTTTACTCATCACACCTCACTGTTAGTTACTTACCCCACCTCTAGTGAATTTACCAATCACACCTCACTGTTCACCACCTAACAAACACCTCACTGCTCCTTAGTACTTTACTCATCACACCTCCCATGTTTACCATCAGCACCTCACTTGTTAGTACTTACCATCACACTCTCGATGGTGTACCATCCAACACCGTCACCTGTTAGTACTCTTTTACCATCAAACCTCACTGAGGGGTATTACCATTCCCACAAACCTCATGTTACCATACATTACACCCTTCACTGTTTTCTACCAACACATCACTGTTTACCATCACACCTCACTGCATTACCATCACCACCTCTACTGTTTACGCACTCACACCCTCAATGTTAATACCATCATCACCTCACTGGTCTTAAACCCGTCACACCTCACTGTGTACCATCATCACCTCTCACTATTACCATCACAACTCACTGTATTACCATCACACCTCAATGTTTACCATCCCACACCTCACGTTTAGCATCACATCTCACTGTTACCATCACACCTCACTATTTACCATCACAACTCACTGGTTTAGCATCACATCTCACTGGTGTTACCATCAACAACGCTCACTATTACCATCACAATCTCACTGTTTACAATCACACCTCAATGTTTACCACGCACACCTCACTGTTTTACCATCACACCTTCAATGTTTTACCATCCACCTACCTCACTGTTACCCATCACCACCTGACATGTTACCATACACCTCACTGTTTTACCATCACACCTCAGCTGCTTTACTCATCACACCTGATTCTGTTTACCAGCACACTCCACTGTTACTCATTCACACGATCACTCTGCTTTACATCACACCTCCACTTTTGTAAAACCATTTCACACCTCACTGTTACCATCACACATAACTAGTTTACCATCACACCCTCACTGTTTACCATCACACCTCACTGGTTACCACACACATACACTCGTTTAACATCACCAACCCGACTGTTTTACCATTCACACCTAAGACGATAAGTTTACACTCACACCTCAGTGTTTTACCATCCCAGGCCTCACGTGTTACCATTCCCACCTCCCACTTTAGGTACTTTACATCAACACCTTCCCCACTGTTTAGCATCAGGCATCTCACTGTTACCATCACACCTCACGTTTACCATTCACACCTCACATGTTTACCAATCACACCTCAGTGTTTACCATCACACCCTCACTGTTTACCACACACCTCACTGTTTACCATCACACCTCACTGTTCTACCATCACATATCACGCTTACATCACACCTCAATGTTTACCACACACCTCACTGGTACCATCACACATCACTGCTTTAACATCACACCTGACGCGTTTACCATCACACCTGACTGTTTACCATGCACACCTCAGTGTTTACCTCCCACCTCAGTGTTTACCATCCCACCTCATGTTTACCATACCCACCTCACTGTTTACCATCACACCTCACTGTTTAACCACACACATCCCACTGTTTACCATCCACACCTCCACTGGTTACCATCACACACATGTTTACCATCACACCTCACTGTTTACCCATCACCACCTACTGTTTACCCTCACGAGGCCTCACGGTTTGACCATCACACCTCAGTGTTTACCATCACACCTCCACTGTTTGACCATCACACTCTATCAGGATTAACCATCACACACCTCCAGCTGCTTTACCATCACCACCTCAAGTGTCTACCATCACACACATCACTGTTTACCAATCACACCTCAGGTTCAACACATCAACACACCTCACTGTTACCAATACACACCTCAACGTTAGCAATCACACCTCACTAGTTTAACCATCACATCACACGTTTACCATCACACACCTCACTATTTACAGATTCAACAAACTCAACCTGTTTAACCATCCACACCTCAATGGTTACCATCCACACCTGACTGTTTAGCATCACATCTCAACAAGATTTTTACCATACACACCTCACTGAAAATTTACCATCACATGCTCACTGATTTACCATCACACCTCACTGTTACCATCACACTCACTGTCTACCATCACACCTCACTGTTTACACATCAACACCTCACTGTTGACCATCACCCCATCACTGCATTACCACTCCACAACCTCACTGTTACCATCACAACCTCACTGTATTACAATCACACCTCACGTACAATCAACACCTCACAACTAGTATTACAAATCACACCTACCACGAATTTACCCATATCCACACAATCAACTGTTTACAAAACACACAACTACACTGATTTAACCATCACACATCAACTGATTACCAATCACAACACCATCCACTGTTTACAATCAACACCTCACTTGTTTACCTCACACCTCACTGTTAACCATCAACACCTTCACTGTTTACCATCCACACCTCACTGGTACCATCACACCTCACTGTACCATCACACCTCACTGTTACCATCACACTCTCACTTTTACCATCCAACACATCACGTTACCATCACACCTCACTGTTACAATCACACCTCACTGTTTACCATCAACCTCCTGTTTACCATCACACCGCACTGTTTACCATCACACCCTCACTGTTACCATCACACTCTCACTCGTTTAACCATCACACCTCACTGTTTACAATCACCACCTCACTGTTACCCATCACACCTACACTGTTTACCAATCACACATCACTGTTACCATCACACCGCACTGTTTACAAATCACACCTCACTGTGGTTACAACACACCTCACTGTGTACCATCACACCGCACTGTTTACCATCACACCTCGACTGGTATTACCATCACACCTACGTTTACCAATCACACCGCACTGATTTACACATCACACATCAACTATTACAACCAACACAATCACGTTTAGCATCACAACTCGCTAGCTTACCATCACAACCTCCACTGTTATCCATCACACCTCACTGCTTTACCATCACAGCATCAACTGTTAACCAAATCATCACCTCACGGTTTACATATCACACCGCACTGTTTACCATCACCCTCACTGTTTACGAATCACACCTCACTGTTTACCATCACACCTCACTGTTTACCATCACACCTCACTGTTTACCATCACACCTCACTGTTAGGTACTTTACCGTCAAACCTCACTGTTAGGTCATTTACCATCACACCTCACTGTTAGGTCATTTACCATCACACCTCACTGTTAGGTCATTTACCATCACACCTCACACCATCACACCTCACTGTTAGGTAATTTACCATCACACCTCACTGTTAGGTCATTTACCATCACACCTCACACCATCACACCTCACTGTTAGGTCATTTACCATCACACCTCACACCATCACACCTCACTGTTAGGTCATTTACCATCACACCTCATTGAACACAAACATCTTATCCTTCTCTCTGTCTCATTCTGTCTCTCTCAATTCTGCTCTCTGTCTCATTCTGTCTCTCTCAATTCTGCTCTCTGTCTCATTGTGTCTCTCTCACGGTCCGTCTCTGTTTATCTCTCTATCTTACTTAATCGTGATGTGCAGCGTGGGTTCGGTTCTAAGTGGGTGGTTCAATAGAACCGGGGGACAGACAGAGTAGTGTAGGGAGAAGCAGATTGGACTGATTCACTCACACCATGTTGAAGCTATTTTGTTCACAGGCTGTGCCCTGATAACGGTCTACTCAACGTCTGGTTGGAACTGCAAACACACGGTAGAGGATATCCATGGTGTCATTTGGCAATAGGCTCCAGCAGATCACTTTTTTCACCCCACAGACTCTGTGAGACATAAAACTGTTATTTATTTGCAAGTGTTGTTGAACATGTTGAATGTTCAACATGTTCTCTATAAGCGTGCTGAAAATCTGATGATAATTTGTTTACTTTGAATAGCATTGAATCTGGTTAGGCACAATTGTTCTCCAAACGTTTACTAAGAGTTGGTAACAGGCTGATTGGTCGGCTGTTTGAGCCAGTAAAGGATTCTTTGTTGTTCTTGGGTAGTGGGATTATTTTAGCTTCCCTCCAGGCCTGAGGGCACACACTTTCCCGTAGGCTTAGATTGAATAGATGGCAAATAGGAGAGGCAATATCGTCCGCTATTATCTTCAGTCATGTTCCATCCAAGTTGTCAGACCCCGGTGGCTTGTCATTGTTGATAGACACCCCCCCCCAAAAAAATTCACCTCTTCCACGCTCACTTTACAGAATTCAAATTTGATTTCATATCTTGTTCAGTTATGCAGGTTGAGGATTTGTTGTTGGCATTTTATGCCTAAATTTGCTAATCTTGCCAATTAAAAAAAATCATTAAAGTAGTTGGCAAAATCTGTGGGTTTTGCGATGAACGAGTCATCGATTTCAATGAATGATGGAGCAGAGTTTGCCTTTTTGCCCAAAAGTTCCTTTAAGGTCCCAAAGCTTTTTTTTAAATAATTATTATATTTCCTGTTCTGTTTCTAGCAAGGTCTTTTTATTTTGTATCAGATTCGTCACATTGATTTAATCAATTTCAAAATCGCTGTGTAGCCACAATATTAAATATGAATCTTTGCCACATCCCTCTCCCATACCATTTTACAATTCTCCTCATCATACGAGGATTTACAGTTTTTAACGTGCTTAATAGTAATATAATAAAATAGGCATTTATAATGTGTCAAGCGCATGCGTCTGTATTGCTCCTCAATATCACACCACAATCAAGGAAATGTTAGTTGTAACATCAACAGACGAAGAGATCATTAACGAACATCGTTTACAAATTTATACCACAATATTAAGGGACAAACCCCAGCTTTGGAACTTTGATTTCCTACATATGGCTATTTATTGACATATATATTAGACATATGGACATTTATTGCATTAGTTAACTAATTTCCAAGTACTAAATAACAGGAATAATGAAAATATGATGATACAGCATCATAAGAAGGATTATAGCTCTGAATAAATCTATTTCATGAGGCCAAATTGAAGTGAAGAGGTACTATTCATATCATCAACCATCTGAACAAATAGAAATTCTGAGCTAGTTAAGGATTTCCAGTTAAAAATGCAACACAGTACAATATTTTGAAAGAAGTACGAACAGGCCGATATGTAATGTTTTTTGTACATTGGATTTTTCAGTTGGAACACAAAGCAAACAGGGAACATTTGTGCTCTGCTTTGCTGCATAAGAAAAGTCTAGTCTAATGGGAACTTAATGAAATTATACAAGTCTTCTGAAGGTATGATGAATCATTTGAGAATAATTTCTAGTATCGACCTCTTCTACTATCAGTATAAAATCATGAAGGGCATGTGGAAGCTTAAGGTTGCCTGGTCAATGACTATATATCTCAATGGGACTTCCTGGTAATAGAATTCTATATCTCAATGGGACTTCCTGCTAGATAGATATACTTATCTCACTGGGAGTTTCTTGGTAGTATCAGATTTTCTAATATCTAATGGACTTCTGGTAGATGAAGTAAGAGAGATTCCATGAAAAAATATAAGTAGGTAAAGAAAGAAAGAGACTATAAGAAAGCGGTAAATAATGATTAGATTGAATAGATATTGCAACGGACTCCTGGTAGATTATATTCGAATATCTCAACATGGGACTCCTGGGAATAGATATAAATATGCTATGGGAAAAGAAAAACATCCGTGGTACAATAAATTACTAATTGCCAATGGATTTCCTGGTAGATAAATTACTATAGTCATGGGAACTTCTGGTAAGATAGATTATGTATGAATGGACTAGTGGTGACCTGTATGACGTAGATTACTCTATCTCAAGGGACACCCTGTAGAGTATATTCTTAGAAAGATATAGTAGTTTAAATATTGTACTAGAATGACTAGGGAGGATTGGGAATGAATATTAGAGAATCACGATATTGGTTAGGTGTGAAGGAATCAAGGATGAGGTAGAATACGAATAGGAGGATTAGAATGTGAATATAGTGAACGGAATAGATATTGAGATATGAGAAGAGTGAAGGTTATTTGAATCGAATGGGGAGGAGTCAAAGAATATGAAGGATGGAATTTGGGGTAGACGGATATGGAGGATGAGTGCTTTGTAGGAATTAGGTGCATTTATCGATGAATTAGGGAGAGATATTAAGATGAATTATGATAGTAAGCTAGTTATATCGAATAGGAAGAATGAGATTCGATGAGTTTAATATGGAGATTAGAAGATGATAGGGAGAGTAGATACAATTTGAATAGGTGTGATTAAGAATGAAATATTAAGACTTATGTAGATATGAAAGGACTAGCAATTGAAAAGGATAGGATCGAATGGGAATAGAGTGTATATTATCAGGAATGAATGAGGAGATGAGTTTTAGATTATTGGAAGGATGTATGGCGGATGGTATTAGATGGAATAGGAGAGGATTAGAATGATATGGCGGATGTAAGAATGAATATGATGATGATAATGAAATGTAGGTGGGAGATTAGGAGGATGAATGGCTAATGAGGGAATGGTATTCAAGAATGCGAATAGAGATCAATGGAAGTGGAGCGAGTCAATGATTAGGAATTAGAATGAATAAGGAGAGATTAGATGAATAGGTAATGAATGAATAGGAGGGAATAATGAATGGGAGTAGAATGATAGAGGAATAAGGGAGGAATTATAATTACGACAGACGCGAATGCATGTATAGGCTGGGTAAGGAAGACTGTTATAATGATAATGTAGGTTTATTAGAAATGAAAGTTGTAGGATTTAAATCGTGAATACTTGATGTGAGATTAGCATTATAAAGTCGTTGAGGAGTTAGATCAGGAAATGTAGGAGGAATAGGAGCCGCGCATTTACGATTGAATTAATTAGGTGTGTATATAGAGAGAAGTTATGCTGGCGGTACGAAGAGATTTAATGATATCGAATATTAGTTAGCGATTCGATTCAGAATAGCTATAGGAGGGATCCGCATCTTGAGAGATATGCATAGGATGATATACAAGAAAAAGGAGTGACTTTGATAAGTATGAGGATTAATATAGGGAGGTGGTAATCAAGGAGGAATTTAGTATGAATTGCGCAGAATAGGTATTTATGATCGAATTTTGGGACCATGGTTATGGATTTTAAATGCTGGAATTATGAGGATTGGATATTGAATTATGGGTTGATAGCGGTAGTATTAGATATACTGTAATATTTTATTATAATTGGTTTTATGCCAGATTTAATGATGTAGAGTTAGAGATAAAGGAGACGGCGGGATAGGATGAATGGAAAGGAGTATTAGGAATGAAATAGGATGGGAATTATTGATTAGGTAATTACAGTCGTTATGCGTAATTTTAAAAGTTGATTTCGGTGAAGGTATTTTGTAATACGGAGAAATGCGTAGAGATAGAAGATTTATATCTGGAGCAATTATTTGGTGTTTGGAGGGGACATTATGATGGGCATTACGGAGTTGTGGATCGTATTTGATGAATATTGAATGGCATTTGATTTGCATCGTAAAAATGGTATTGTATATACCTAGGCTAGAAAGTGTTAGTCCTCCAATGTTGTTGGATTGGTGGGCTGTGTTCGTTTGGTTCTCCAAGACAGTTATACCCTTTTTTTCCTGATATTTCTTCAGTTTTTGTCAAGTTAGAATGGTGGGTGGCTTGGTTGGGTACATGGACAACTCTATCAGTCTTGGT
>NW_019943334.1:11303-22074 GCF_002910315.2 Salvelinus sp. IW2-2015
CCAGTGCTTGCCACAAATAAAACGTTCTGGAGCTACGTAGGTTCAAAGTTCAGGTAAAATGGCAACACAGTAAATTATTTTGGAAAGAAGTACGAAGCAGGCCGAAATTGTAATTTTTTGTACATGGTTTTAGTTGAACCAAAAGCAACAGGGAACATTATGTGCTCTGCTTTGCTGCATAAGAAAATGCCTATCTATGGGAAGACTTAATGAAATTATACAAGTCTTCCTGAAGGTATGATGAAGTCATTTGAGAAATAATTTCTAGATCGTATCTTCTACATGCAGTATAAAATCCTGAAGGAGCATGTGGAAGTTAAGGTTGCCTTGGTCAAATGACTATATATACTCAATAAGGAACACTCCTGGTAATAGAATATCTATATCTCATGGGACTAATGCTGCTGATAGATTCTTATCTGCACTGGGACTTCTGGTAGATCAATTATATCTAATCTCAATAGGACTTCCTGGTAGATAATTATATCTCAATGACTTCCTGGTAATAGATTAAATATATTCTCAATAGGACTTCCTGTAGAAATTAGATTCTAATCTCAATGGACTTCCTGTAGATAGAATTCTAATCCTCTCAATGACTTCCTGGTATAGAGTTATTAACTTGCTATTATCTCTATAATCTCAATGGGACTTTCCTGGTAATTAATCAAGATTTCTAATATTCTTATCACAACCGGACTTTGCCTGGTAGATAGATATTAATATCGCAACGAGACTTCCTGGCAGATATATCAATATCTCAACGACTTCCTTAGCATAGATATATCGCAATGGACTTCCTGGTTAGATAATTCTATATCTCAATGGACTTCCTGTAGATAGATTCTATATCTCAAACGGACTTCCTGGAGAAGATTTATATATCGCAAGGGACTTCCTGGTAGATTAGATTATATCTCACGATTCGGTAAGAGATATAATCGCAATGGCATCCTGGTAGATTATTCTATATCAAAGAATATGGAGAGTAAGAATAGAGAATATAGAGATGAATAGGAATAGATGTATATGGAAGAATAGGATAGGAAATAGATAGGATATGAGTGAATAGAGGATAGAATTGAATAGAATAGGAGGAGTAGAATGAATAGAGAGGAATGAATGAGAATAGGAGGAATAGAGGATAATGAATAGAGATTAGAATGAAATAGGAGGATGTAAAGAATGAGAGTAAAATAGAGGAATAGGAGGTATAATAATAGGGAGGATTAGAATGAATAGGAGATAAATAATAGGATGATTATAGAATAGAGATAGAGGATTAGAATGAATAGGAGGATTAGAATGGAATAGAGAGATTAGAATGAATAGGAGGATAGATGAATAGGAGGATTAGAATAGAATAGGAGGATAGAATGAATGAGGATTAGATTGAATAGGATGTGAGAATAATGAATAAGGAGTGAAATAGGAGGATAGGAGGATAGTAATGAATAAGGATTAGAATGAAAGGATAGAATAATAGAGGAGTAGAATGATAGGAGGATTAGAATGAATAGGAGATTAGGAATGTAATTAGGGAGATTAGAATAAAGGAGGAATGAGATAGGAATGGACGTAATAGAGGATAGTAATAGAGAGAGGATATAAGAGAGATGAAGAAGGGAGATTAATGATATAAAGGAGAAGATAGGATGAATAGAGAATAGAATGAATAGGAGGATTAAATAATGGAGGATTAGGAGAATAGAGTAGATTTAGGAATAATATGAGATGATTATAATTGAATAGGAGGAATATGAGATTATTAAATTGACATAGGAGATTAGAATGAAGATGAATAGGAGGATTATAATGAATAGTTTTAGAGAGAGATGATAAATAGAATGAAGAGAGATATGATAATGAAAAGGAATAGGCAGATAGGAGAATAGGAGGATTAAAGAATAGGCGGATTAGATAATGAATAGGAGATTATAATGAAGTAGAGGAGTTGAATGAATAGGAGGGATAGGATGAATAGGAGGATTAGAATGAATAGGAGGATTAGAATGAATAGGAGGAATAGGAGGATTAGGATGAATAGGATGAATAGGAYGAATAGGAGGATTAGGATGAATAGGAGGATTAGGAGGAATAGGATGATTAGAAAAGTGGATGAAGGAGGAGAGGAAAGAGCCAGTTTGTCGTTCTCCGTTATTTCCAGTTGTTTGTCAGGTAGATGGTGGGGGCGGTTGGTGGATGCTCATTACTCATCGGTTGCTTAGCCATTTCCCATAACCCAGCTCATCACCTCTGCTGTGACTAGATTGGCCCGTTCCCTAACGTCTGAAAAATCACATTCCGATTATGTAAAATTGTAGACGTGGTTAAGATAAGGTGGTTGCCTTTGGGAAAGAAAAATGTGGAGAGTAAGAAGCATTTGACAAAGAGATGTATTGTGTTTGTTATCGACAGAGATGCCAACAGGAAATACAGTTCAGAAATAGAGTCTGTGGAACTGAATTAACACATCTGGTTGCCGGGAAAATACACACAGACACACACAGAGAGAGAGAGACACACACACAGAGAGAGAGAGACACACATATATATATTTTGTGTATATATATACATATATATTTTATTWAAATTTTTCGATATGTATACTTTGACAATGTAAGTAATAATAACTTGCCATGTCAATAAAGTCAATTGAATTGAATTGAATTGAGAGACACACACACACAGACACACAAACCTCCATTAAGTCCTGATAATGATATGGTCCACTAGTCAATGCAGTGCAGATGTTGCTGATTAGCCGCATTATGATGACAACCAGGGACAAGATATATGCATCTCTGTCTCTGTTTCCTTTCACCRMTTTCAGTGTGGGTGACTTGGGTTCTCTCTCTCCTATCCTCTACTCTCTCTCCTCTCTCTGTTTCCTTTCACCTTTTTCAGTGTGGGTGACTTGGGTTCTCTCTCTCCTATCCTCTACTCTCTCTCTCCTCTCTCTGTTTCCTTTCACCTTTTTCAGTGGGGGTGACTTGGGTTCTCTCTCTCCTATCCTTCTACTCTCTCTCTCCTCTCTCTGTTCCTTTCACCTGTTTCAGTGTGGGTGACTTGGGTTCTCTCTCTCCTATCCTTCTACTCTCTCTCTCCTTCTCTCTGTTTTCCTTTCACCTTTTTCAGTGGTGGGTGACTTGGTTTCTCTCCTATACTCTACTCCTCCTCTCCTCACTCTGTTCCTTTCACTTTTTCAGTTGTGTGGGTGACTTGGGTTCTCTCTCTCCTATCCTCTACTCTCTCTCTCCTCTCTCTGTTCCGTTTCACCTTTTCAGTGTGGTACTTGGGTTCTCTCCTTTCTCTACTCTCTCTCTCCTCTCTCTGTTTCCTTTCACCTTTTCAGTGTGGTGACTTGGGTTCTCTCTCTCTCTCCTATTCCTCTACTCTCTCTCTCCTGTCTCTGTTTTCTTTCAACCTGTTTCAGTGTGGTGACTTTGGGTTCTCTCTCTCCTATCCTCTTACTCTCTCTCCTCCTCTGCTCTGCTTTCCTTTCACCTTTTTCAGTTGGATACTTGGGTTCTCTCGCTCCTATGCCTCTACTCCGCTCTTCTCTCTCTTCTCTCCTCTCGGTCATGTTTCTTTCACCTTTTTCAGTGTGTGGTGACTTGGTTTCTCTCTCTCCTACCACTACTCTCTCTCTCTCTCTCTGTTTCCTTTCACCGGTTTCAGTGTGGGGACTTGGCGTTCTCTCTCTCTCTCCTATCCTCTACTCTCTCTCTCTCCTCTCTCTGTTTCCTTTCACCTTTTCAGTGTGGGTGACTTGGGTTCTCTCTCTCTTCTCCATCCTCTACTGCTCTCTCTCCTCTCTCTGTTTCCTTTCACCTGTTTCAGTGTGGGTTTGACTTGGTTCTCCTCTCTATCCTCTACTCTCTCTCTCCTCTCTCTGTTCCTTTCACCTTTTTCAGTGTGTGGGGACTTGGTTTTCTCTCTCTACTATCCTCTACCTCTCTCTCTCCTCTCTCTGTTTCCTTCACCTGTTTCCAGTGGGGTGACTTGGTTTCTCTTCTCTCCTATCCGCTCTCTCTCTCCTCTCCTGTTTCCTTTCACCTGTGCTCAGTGTGGTGTGACTTGTTCTCTCTCTTGCCTATCCTCTACTCTCTTCTCTCTCTCTCTCTCTCTCTCTGTTTCCTTTCACCTTTTTCAGTGTAGGGTGCTTAGGTTTTCTCTCTCTTCCTATCTCTACTTCTCTCTCTCTCTCTCTCTCTCTCTCTCCCTCTCTCTGTTTCCTTTCACCTTTTCAGGTGGGTGAGCTTGGGTTCTTCTCTCTCCTATCCCTACTCTTCTCTCTCCTCTCTCTGTTGCTTTCACCCTTTTTCAAGGGGTGACTTGGGTTCTCTCTCTCTCCTTTCCTCTACTCTCTGTCTCATGACTCTGTTTCCTTTCACCTTTTTCAGTGTGGGTCTTGACTTGGGTCTCTCTCTCCTATCCTCTAACTCTCTCTCTCCTCTCTCGTTTCCTTTCACCTTTTTCATGTGGGTGACTGGGTTCTCTCTCTCCTATCCTCTACTCTCTCTCTCCTCTCTCTGTTTCCTTCACCTTTTTCAGTGTGGTGACTTGGGTCTCTCTCTCCTATCCTCTACTCTCTCTCTCCTCTCTCTGTTCCTTTCACCTTTTCAGTGTGGGTGACTTGGTTCTCTCTCTCCTATTCTCAACTCTCTCTATTGTATGTTCCTGCTCAGGAGTTAAACCAGCATTAACCCTGAAATGCCAGATAAGAACCCGTCTTCAATTTGATCGATTATTAACGTTTTAAAAATACCTAAAATTGTATGTAACAAAAGTAGTTTGAGAAATGTTTGCAAAGTTTACACTAACTTTTGAGATAGTTTTGTAGTGACGTTGCGCAAATTGGAAGCCTGTTTTTGTTCTGGATTCAAAACGCGCCAAAAAAATGGAACAATTTGGATATATATGGACGGAATTAATGAAACAAAAGACCATTTGTATGTTTATGGGAACATATTGAGTGCCAACAAAAGAAGCTTGTCAAAGTAAGGCATGATTTATATTTTATTTCTGCGTTTTGTGTTGCACCTGCAGGGTTGAAATCTGCTACACTCTCTTTGTTTACTGTTGTGCTATCAACAGATAACAGATAAAGAGCATCTTATGCTTTTCGCCGAAAAGCCTTTTGAAATCTGACATGTTGGCTGGATCACAACGAGTGTAGCTTTAATTTGGTATCTTACATGTGTGATTTAATAAAGTTTGATTTTTATATCATTTTACTTGAATTTGGCGCTCTGCATTTTCCCTGGCTTTTGCCAAGTGGGACGCAATCGTCCCACCTATCCCAGAGAGGTTAACAAAAATGACAAACGGTTTGATGAAGAATGCAAAAAGAATTATGACCCAAATGCAGACAGAAGTTGAAGAAACAGCAGTTTATTTCTAACAACAGTGACAGGTCAGGCAGGCAGGGTTCAATAATCCAGAAACGCGGTGTAAGGTACAAACAGGCAGGCAGCTCTCAGGGTCAGGTTAGGCAGTGGTCAATAATCCAGAACGGTGGGGTAAATTACAGCACGACAGACCACGTATTCACCCTGCACACCCTAATTAGCAAACAAACAAACACAAACAAAGGCAATATCCTAACAAAAGCCCAAAAGCCTTCTACATCCTCAATTGGCACGTGGGCTGCGCTATACAAATTGATGGAAGTGGTGTTGAGGAAAAACGTCCAACGTTAATAAATCCATGTACACAGACAACAAGGTGTGTGGTAAAAAAATTGCAAAAAAACACACGTTTTTTTACACAGGACTGGGGGGTGAGACAAGGATACAGCTTAAGCCCCACCCTCTTCAACATATTTATCAACGAATTGTCGAGGACACTAGAACAGTCTGCAGCATCCGGCCTCACCCTACTAGAATCTGAAGTCAAATGTCTACTGTTTGCTGATGATCTGGTGCTTCCTGTCCCCAACCAAGGAGGGCATACAGCAGCACCTAGATCTTCTGCACAGATTCTGTTAGACCTGGGCCCTGACAGTAAKTTTCGGTAAGACAAAAATAATGGTTTTCCAAAAAAGGTTCAGTTCCCAGGACCACGTATACAAATTCAATCTAGACACTGTTGCCCTAGAACACACAAAAAACTATACATACCTTGGCCTTAACATCAGCGCCACAGGTAATTTCCACAAAACTGTGAACGATCTGAGAGACAAGGCAAGAAGGGCCTTATATGCCATCAAAAGGAACATAACATTTGACACACCAATTAGAATCTGTTTAAAAATACTTGAATCAGTTATAGAACCCATTGCCCTTTATGGTTGTGAGGTCTGAGGTCCACTCACCAACCAAGAATTCACAAAATGACACAAACACCAAATTGAGATTTAGCTTGCAGAATACTGCAAAAATATTCTTAGTGTACATTGTAAAACACCAAATAATGCACCAAATAATGCATGCAGAGCAGAATTAGGCAGATACCKGCTAATTGGAAAAATCCAGAAAAGAGKCGTTCAATTCTACAACCACCTAAAAGGAAACAATTCACAAACCTTCCATAACAAAGCCATCACCTACAGAGAGATGAACCTGGAGAAGAGTCTCCCCTAAGCAAGCTGGTCCTGGGGCTCTGTTCACAAACACAAACAGACCCCACAGAGTACCAGGACAGCAACACACTTTGACCCAACCAAATCATTGAGAAAACAAAAATATATTTACTTGACACATTTGAACAAATTTACAAACAAACAGAGCAAACTAGAATGCTATTTGGCCCTAAACAGAGAGTACACAGTGGCAGAATACCTGACCACCGTGACTGACCCAACATTTAAGAAATCTTTGACTATTTACAGACTCAATGAGTATAGCCTTGCTATTGAGAAAGGCAGTCAAAGGCAGACCTGGCTTTCAAAAGAAGACAAGCTACTGTATGTGCACCCTGCCCACAAAATGAAGTGGAAACTGAGCTGCACTTCTGTTWTATTCCCCAGTTTCTGTGTTGTTATGGGTTTGTGTTTTTCAGGAAATGGCTTCCTGGATTCTAAGCAGTTGATTGGTCCCATTGTTGATTGGAACTRTGAACTCTCCCTCTTGTCATGGGAAACAGCTGTTTTCAATTACCAACTCATTCTCCAGCTGGATAAAAGCCAGTGTTCCTTTGTCAAGAAAGGAGAGCTTCTTTGATGTCCTGTGTTGGTTGTTGCCCAGTAAATGTTTTGTTGAAAGTATTTTGTACTGCTGAGGTATGTGTATTGCAATTGGACTCAGTGTTTTTGATTATTGAAATGTTCACTTTAAATGAGTAATTATTCTGTTTTTGTTCCCAGGGGGGAAGGGGAAGYCACCTTGGGAGTGTTCAGGCAAGAGGCCTGCGGGCACACATAACTCGTAGTATTTACTGTCTATGCACACTAGGTAAGACCTGGGCGGACCACCCCCTGTATTTTGGTTAYCGCACAAGGAGGTGCTGAAAGATTAGGTAAGTAGTGGGTAGGCAGGAAAGGTAGGAGAGGCGACTCTTTACCTTTTATTTTCTTTGCTTTGGTTTCGTCCAGACCCTTTTCCCCGCATTACTGTATTAAGGACATAAATCCCCTGTAAACGGTAATATTCTCTGCCTCTGTCATGTCATCCAGNTCCAGCTGGATAAAAGCCAGTGTTCCTTTGTCAAGAAAGGAGAGCTTCTTTGATGTCCTGTGTTGGTTGTTGCCCAGTAAATGTTTTGTTGAAAGTATTTTGTACTGCTGAGGTATGTGTATTGCAATTGGACTCAGTGTTTTTGATTATTGAAATGTTCACTTTAAATGAGTAATTATTCTGTTTTTGTTCCCAGGGGGGAAGGGGAAGYCACCTTGGGAGTGTTCAGGCAAGAGGCCTGCGGGCACACATAACTCGTAGTATTTACTGTCTATGCACACTAGGTAAGACCTGGGCGGACCACCCCCTGTATTTTGGTTAYCGCACAAGGAGGTGCTGAAAGATTAGGTAAGTAGTGGGTAGGCAGGAAAGGTAGGAGAGGCGACTCTTTACCTTTTATTTTCTTTGCTTTGGTTTCGTCCAGACCCTTTTCCCCGCATTACTGTATTAAGGACATAAATCCCCTGTAAACGGTAATATTCTCTGCCTCTGTCATGTCATCCAGCACCTACAAACACATCTTTCACTCCACGGGGAGTTGAGTGTAGCAGCGTGTTGCGTTCAAGAGGAGTAACATAATGAGGGCTCATCCGGCATCATGAAACCCACCGGACCCTGCTGCTCTGAGCTCTCTGATTAGTAATTGAGGTGTGGTGGTAGGTTGTGAGTTTGGATGACTTGTTTAGTTCGCCTGTGTTCAATACGCTGCTGTGTACCATGGCTCGTTTTTCTGGGCCATATCTTATGGAAAAGAAACTGGGGAACGTAACAACTTCCAGGCTATGTGCACACTGCCCACAAAATGAGGTGGAAACTGAGCTGCACTTCCTAACCTCTTGCCAAATGTTTGACCATATTAGAGATACGTATTTCCCTCAGATTTCACAGACCCACAAATAATTAGAAAACAAACCCAATTTTGATAAACTCCCATGTCTATTGGGTGAAATTCCACCGTGTGCCATCACAGTAGCAAGATTTGTGACCTGTTGCCACAAGAAAAGGGCAACCAGTGAAGAACAAACACCATTGTAAATAGAACCTATTTTTATATGTATTTATTTTCCCTTTTGTAATTTAACTACTTCAACATCATTACAACATTGTTTATTGATATATTCATTATTCTTTTGGAGTGTTTGTAAGTGCAATGTTTATGGGGTCAATTTTACACCATATGTATTGAATTTAAAATAAATCGTGAACATGAGAAATAAAGTTGAGAATGTTAACAATATATTTTCGAGGACGGGTGAAATAATGGATATTGAAATCACAAAAACAAAAAATTGAAAGCAAAATGTCTAGAATTGTAAAGAAAAATAAGATGTCAAAAGCAAGATCCCAAAACTTGCAAGCAAATAATTTTAAAGCGAGAGCAAAGCACTATGACAAATAATACAAATATATATTTTTTAAACAAATGCAAAATCTTTTCCGGTTAAACTTCCRCAACAACCAATCCTATTGAATACGTTTTCCCTACGTTACTACCTTTTGGTTACACTTGGCTTTGCATGCATCGCCCTGTTTGGTGATACATGCCTGGTTCAGCTAGCCTCCGCTACTTCATGCCGAGTCATATTCTCGGCATTTGAGTGAGTCTTTGTGGCAACTTGAGCTAAAGAAAACAAACCGGGAGAACGACATGGCCCGAGCTGTAACGGAGGTAGCGTGCTCCCCGCACAGTATGCCTTAACCGCAGGAGCACTAGTCGACTGTCAGTTAGGTGGATCACCGCCAACCCAGACCACACCCTACATTTTAAACGCTACTGCGTATCTCTGCTGACTTAATATCAGAATGCATCATTGACGGCACAAACTCTAACCTCAAGACAGCCAGTACTATGATCATGTACTACTGGCAAGCCACTCAGCAACCTGGAGCGTAGAACCTGTAGCTCAGTATCGATAACGCTCCCGCAGGTCATGACTATATTAATGAATATTTCAGTCTTGTTTACGATTCTGGTATTTTGGTTTATTTTTACGTTCATCTACTTTTCGACAACCAAATCCACGGCTTTTGTTTCTTATACTAATCATGTACTTTTTAATTGCCTGTTGGTTAGGCCTGTAAAGTAAGCATATTCATACTTGTAGGTTCTACACCTGTTGTAATGCGGAATGGATGACAAATAGTGGAGTTTGATGTGTTATAACGCAGCAGGTCATGGTTCTCTCGGAAACCTCATACCACATTACGATGTATATAACAACCGCACCCGACATAGGACTAGTAGCCTGATTGGCTCCTGCATCTCTTCAATCATCAATCAACTATCACATAACACACATACTGTATACTGCCAGAGCAGTCTGTTCCTCTGTCGTTTTAGAATAGTAACACTTTATGGGTTATAGACGCCCAGTAGTTCTGTTCTCTGTGCTATAACACTCTGTTGACTACACTGATAGGAACCGCACAGCAGTCGACTAAGTCAGTCTCTCTGTGTACACACTTGATGTATCAAATTAACACGCGCATACAAAAGCTCACCGAGTCTCCTTCTCTCCGCCAATTAATAACCCTACAATGTAAAAAATATAAGCGACAGATCCCACAGTAACACCATAAAGCTGTGATTACTCAGCCTCAATGCAATAATAAAGCACGCTACACCTTCTAAATAAACCGCCCCACACAGCAGCCTCCTGTTCTTCTCTGTATAACACTTATGTTATAACCGCAGCAGTCTGTTCTCTGTTAACACTATGTTATAACCCAGCAGTCTGTTCTCTGTTTAACACTATGTTATAACCGCAGCAGTCTGTTCTCTGTTTAACACTATGTTATAACGCAGCAGTCTGTTCTCTGTATAACACTATGTTATAACCGCAGCAGTCTGTTCTCTTGTATAACACTTGTTATAACCGCAGCAGTCTGTTCTCTGTAAACACTATGTTATAACCGCAGCAGTCTGTTCTCTGTTTAACACTATGTTATAAACGCAGCAGTCTGTTCTCTGTTAACACTATGTTATAACCGCAGCAGTCTGTTTCTCTGTATAACACTATGTTATAACCGCAGCAGTCTGTTCTCTGTATAAACACTATGTTTATAAAACCGGCAGCAGTCTGTTCTCTTGTTATAACCAACTATGTTATAACCGCAGCAGTCTGTTCTCTGTAACACTATGTTATAACCCA